>NC_056727.1:777471997-777494497 GCF_019279795.1 Protopterus annectens | reverse complement strand
ATGGTGCATATGTAAGGCAGTTATAATGAGCACTCACATTGCCGTAATACTGACAGGACACTGCATGAGTAAGATAGTGTTTACTGAAATTCTACACCTGTACTGTATACAGAGCTGATGAAAACCCAACAGCTGGGCTCATCATATACACAGGAAGCCAGTAACAAAATAAATAAATAAAAATGCAAGTCAATACAAACTCTGTACAGAAAAACAGTTCAAACTGTGTTTTGTAAGGGACTATATCCCCCTATCTACCTGTGTGTATATATATATATATATATATATATATATATATATATATATATGTGTGTGTGTGTGTGTGGGTCTACACACACACACATACACACACACACACACACACACACACACACACACACACACACACACACACACACACACACACACACTGCCCTGGAGAGAAATCAGTAGCTTCTCAGACTTTGTGCTGTATGTGATACTATGGCTCATCGTTGACAAAATTGACAGCTACATGCTTCTATACAATAACCACAACATAACTATTATAACTGTCTTTCAGCTGCGAAACTTCATTCCAGATTGTTTTGTTAAAAGGAGCTGCGATGATAGAGCATGTTCCTTCTCTGTATCGCTATGACAGTTTAGTGGCGTAACTGTCATGTTTGCCTAGTGTCTTTCCCCCTGCCTTTTAGTACCATATGTGTATTTTTGTACAGTTCCTTACATATATGCATGTAGTCCCTGTACCCATTTATTTTTGTGTTATTCTTCCCTCACCTTCTCAATATTAAGTGCTTTGTAAGAACATTTAGCAGCACTGTGTGTCCTATGGCCCTTTAGAGTCATATTTCTCTTTAATAAGTTAAGTACAGCTGCTTGTTTATTAAAAAGGGAAGGGGGTTAAATCTTCGATGCCTCTAACAAGTAGGAAGAGACCACAAATTTTGACATCATTAGCCATAGTACATGGGTTAAATGGTGCTTTTTAAAAAGGTGCTGAATTTGGGATAAAAATCCATTTTTAGCAAAATGATATAGCTGTCTGAAACTGACACAAGGTTAACTTGTGTACTGTGTTCATCTTTAGATGTAATGCTGATAAATATTTTGTCCTTAAATCTTACTTGATGCTGGCTACACAAGGTGAAGTCATGATTATAAATTATGCCACCAGTATGGCACAACAAATGTTGCTGAAGCCCACCTCGTGTAAAACCTATACAGAAAGAGAACACGTACTAGGTTCCTAATTGCCCACAAAGGCCCTCAGCAGCTGTTAGCTAGAGCAGTCACCTTTTAAATGCATAGCTGTCCTGTCTTGTTCAGAATTAGAGATTAGTATAAATACTCCGACAGTGAACCATAACTTAAGGTTGACTTCTCTGCCACAATTGCCTATTGCTATAAATTAATTACCTGTCAAAATCCACTGCAGTGTGAAACAAATGTTTCTTGTTTTGTATTCTTTCAGTTTTTATTTCAAGCTTAGAATTTCAAGCAATGCTGGGTGGGTGTTCTGTAACTTCACAAGTGAAGATTAGGTTACCTCATCTGCCTTCCCCTTTTCCACATGAGGAGATTGCATTTATGTGGTAGCTTTCCATCTCCTATTGCCTCTTTCACAGAATTTGTCTGAAACTTCCAGGACATCAATGCCTCCTGTAATGTGTGGTCTCACTACTAACACTGTATTATTTAATAGTAATTAGTTTTATGTGTGGATTTCCATGCCAACATTACTAGATGTACTTTCAGTCCGTTTGATCATGTAAACTGCAGTTTATTTGGGTTATTCCATAGCCCAAGATACAGAGTAATTTGCTTGAAATAATGTATAGCATACCTAATATGTAATTTGTACTTCTTATTCAGTGATATAGCCAGCTTTACTGTAGTTTGTTTTACTGAAAACCTAATTGAAAAAGTAATTCTACAAAAAAAAAAAAAATGTCATACTAGTACACCAGCAGAAAACACTGAAATTATGTCATACTTTTTATTGGACAAGTATATGTTTTTATGCTTACCCCAGTATTTGAACTCACAGGAGCCCTTCATCAGGACTTAAAAGTTACTAATTGATATGTGTTCCATTGATTACAAGATTAATTTAGGTGGTAACCTCTTGTGGATTCACTGACAGCAGAGTCGCAGATGGATAGCTTGCCAACAGCAACATACAGTTCTTAATTGTGATGAGTCTATACAGAGTGGTTTTGGAGTAGGATATGTCTTTCATGTACCCCTCATGTGGAGATTTGTGCTGTACACGTACCCAATATGTTAGCTGTGAAGTTGTATAGGCTTGGGGATAATGGAATCATCCATGCGTTCGTCTGACCTCAGGCTTGGAAGGGACACAGTGGCATATCTGGCCAGCTGAGAATTCAGTCAATGAACACCAGTGGCAGTATAAATGGTGAACATTCATGAACCCCCTTTTAATATAACATACAAAGGTGATAAAATGATGAAATAGAATTGTCCAGGTATGTTGCAGATCGCTTAGTTCTAGACAATGTGCTTTTCTTTTCTTTCACAATAGGACGACTATGTGATCATTTTGAGAAAACTACATTGGGTCTCAGCCTTCTTTATCAGTCCAAAGGATGTCTTAGCAGAACTTTTCCTTTCTGTTCTCACTGATAAGTGTGTTGTAATGCAAAATGTGATACTGCCATCTGGAGACAAAGTGTGCATACCTGCTGTTATGGGTTGTGTTAATAAGCTTCACTGAAGCCTAGTGTGCAGATGAATTCATGCACGTAGTGAACTGTCAAGCTGTGATGCCTGACTTTGACTCAGAGGTAGTCTTACTTATCTAGTAAACTTGTCAGCTCAATTCTGTTTTATTTTGCCTTAATGTTTTGTTTGCTGTGTGACCCAGGCAACTACCACCATTGCAGTAAGAAGAAAAAAAGATTTCAAAGTTGAACTTCCTCTCTGTCTTCTTTCCCATATGTTCACTAGCACCAGAGTCTTCTGACTGAAAACAATGCCTTAAATATGTCATGAGGTCTACACTCAGACTTGTCTTTGGTCATCTCTCCCAGTGTAGTATTGTATGGTATATGCTTTAAGGCATCCTGTTTAATTCAGACAGGTATAGTTATACCTTTTTAGTTTAATTGCTGTTTGATGAGACTGCTTGAACACTGCATGAGTTTTGTGTGAGATACAGTATTGACAAGTGGACACTATTCTCTAGGTGAGATCTTGTCAATGGGTAGTACAGTGACAAGACCTTCCCTCTCCTTTTATTCTTAGATTTGTCAACGTGCTTTGCAGTGCCCCTGTATCATATTTTAGTGCTTTTGCACATTCCTGAGTTATCACAGGATTGTTACGGACTTGAATCTTTTCATTGCCTGTCTAAGGCATCACCTCAACTGTGTAATAGGCTCCTAATTGCCTGTATAGTGTTGAACCCTATCCCTACAGTTTATATCACTGTATAAGCACGATTTAATGGCACATATTTACCACTTGTATAAACACAGAGCAGCTGAGGAAGTAGGAGGTGATGGAGATGAAATACCTGAAACAGGTGGTAGGGTACACACTGTGGGACAGACGAAGAAGTGAGGACATAAGAAGCCAAAGTAGTTCCGATTGTAGAAAATGTCAAAGAGAACAGATTACGGTTATTTGGTCACATGTGCAGAAAAACAGAAAACAAAGAGGTGAAGAAGATTTGGACAGACAGAAGGCAAGAGAAAACAAGGGCATCCAACAAGGAGGTGAATGGATTATATGAGAGAAGGCCTGCAACAGTCAGGCATGAGTGTTGAAGAAGGCAGGAGAGTGGTATTGAATCGAGAGAGATGGTGACAGTCGATACAACACCCCAACACCATGTAGAAAATTGGAAAAGGGGGATTGATGATGATGAGTGCAGTCAGCCTGTTCCCCAACTTATTATATAAGGTGCAAATCTCAGTCATCTAGTAGCTTAATTTATTCTCAACCCTTTGTAAGAACTGACTTGTGTCTGTACTTTCATTCGTTACTTCTGCAACTGTTTTGGACCCTATTATCTCTTTTGAAAACCTTTTTCTAGAAGTCTGTCATCCTTTCTGTAAAGTAATGATTCATTTGTTTTCCTGTGGAATCATCCACATTGTAGCTTCAAATTTATCTCGTATATATATTTATTTTAAAAAATTATACTTACTTAGATGTTTTGGATTCCCTTAAGGTACTGAAAAGTTTTTTTCTGCTTTGTTGAGGACTGTCTCTCTTTAAGTGGCTTCTTTTGTAAAGTATACTCCATCTTTATTGGCCTCCCCCCTGAACTGGCTTTGTCATTATGGAGACAAGTGACTAGATTCAGGAAAGTACACAGCCACAGGCATTTGTTGCTGTAGCAAAAGGGGGTCCATTAGCTCGATTTCAAAAAACAGAGATTCAGAAACGCATTGTATCATTGAGGCAGTATAAAACAAAATGAAATAAGCAAAGAGTCATATCCCTCCAAATGTTTGACTAATTATATTTTCAGTTGAAAGTGGATGTCTGATTGGTTCCTTTTGCAATTTTAAGGTTCACAATTATGATCTTCAGAATTAAATGGCTATTTGATTTATTTGTGGGGAAATAACTACAGTGTCAAAGGTTGCACTTCCTCAGAGTACCCCCCCCCTACTCCAAGGTTCAGTGACTTCAAAGGTAATATTTATGATTAGTCGGGGTATAGGGGTTACAGAGGGGCTTGCCCTTTACAAACTTTTTTAACATTGTAGCAGGAAGTTTTGCTATTCACTATTTTAATGCCCAGATTAGCACTTGTTTGGTGTTGCAGGAATTGCATTCGCAGATTGTAAACTTGTAATGTGGATTCAGTTAGACAGTCTCCTACCCACATGAGCAGGCCATTCCAAAGATTAGGACTTGACATTGTAAACAGAGTATTCATCTAAACTCAGTCAAACCCCAGTGACTCGAGCAATCGAAGAACAAAGAACTTTGAGAGGAAGCAGAAGCAGGGTTATGTAATGCCTTATAAGTTTGAACTGAACCAGAACCTGGAATGCGATATAAGATCCAACTGTCAGCTGGGATGTAGGGGATGAAGAACAGGTCAAATATGAGAAAACGTTGGAGTTCCAATTTGCAGCCTGGTAGTAGAATTCTGCACCACAAAGCTAATGCAGTTTGCAAGAATGGAGTCCTAGATGCAAGGAACTAGAGTACGTAAGTCACATTGAAGTAAGATAGTGAACAATGATGCCGATGCCAACGATGTTTTAAAGAGTAGATGTTTAACCCTGCTGATATTCTTGAAATGGAAAGCAGATGAATTAATGACATCTAACTCTCAGCAATTGAGCTCATTATAACATTTCAGCTCAGATTATGCAGTTTGTTCACACAGGACATTACTTCCAAAGAGGATTTCAGGCTCAGGGCATGAATTTATTGAACAGTTAGCTAGGAAAATGCATTTAAAACCCTGGTTTAGCTAGATTTGAACATCATATTCAGATATTCAGTTTCAGCAGTCTGTTTCAGGATGTTAAGTATGCTTCCCCTGCATTAATAGCAAATCCAGAAGAAAGGTGACAGACAAAAGTTGATTTTGTATGTATATGTCTGTATATCCAAAAAAGAAGAAGGTATCAGACCACAGCCAAATCGATCATAAACTTTATTGCACAGAAAATGAAAACCAGGTTAGCACTTTCACATCCTCAAAGCTGCTTCATCAGACTGAACAACAAGACAATAAATGTTATGATCGATTTGGCTGTGGTCTGGTACCGTCTTCTTTTTTGGATATTGTTGACAGTTTGTGGAGAAGGACCATTTACCTACACTACCTGCATTTTGTTTTTTGCTTACATATGTGTGTATATATTTATATGTATTTATGTATATTAATATCCATGTATGTACGTAACTAAATTTATTACACTTGTTAACCAATTAGGTGAACTTGTCCTGGGGCCTTTTTCATTCATGGCTAAGCATTTAGGCAACCTTGAACTTAAATTATTAAACAGTCACAGACATAAATGTAAACAAATCTGTACATAGTTGTTTACTTCAGTGGATAATAAATTATTTACATTGTCGCATTATTTCAATTATGTAAATTCATTCATTAAATTAGTGTTAGCAACACAGACACTTTCGTTTAAAGGCATCATAACACGTATTTTAAAATTAGTTACACATATGTTGTTTGTTATACCTTTCTTAACAGTTCTGCAGCATTATATACAGTACTTAGTATATGTAAGTTATATTTAAAAGTTTGCATTTTGTGTGTAGTTTAACTTCACTTAAAATTTGTACAGATAATTGATTGCAAAACTTGGGTCTGAAAAGCTAGTATACTTGCAGTCACCTATTTTTTATCCCCTAAGTATCTTCTTAAAGGTAGTAACTTCACTAATGTTTCTAATTTCTCACGGTAATGTATGCCATCTGGAAACTATTATTTGAATTAATGATTTTTCTGTTGTTACAAAGCTAAAGGGTTTCTTTTATCCCTTCTTAGAGACTATTTTTTATTAATTTATTTGTTTGTAAGTTTGTTTATCAAAGGTGGGGAGTAATGTTTATTTATAAATTTAAATGTCAAATTATCAGCAAGACGAGCAGTACGTGGGTCACCCGTTCTAGGGTATACACTTAGTCAGTGACTCAAACAAAACATGCTGGAGAGAAAGATGTGTATGTCAGAGATTGCACCTTCTTTGGAACAGACTTCCTATTCACATTAAACAAAGGCCTTCCCTGGCTCTCTTTGAGTTAAATTTGGATCAGTGGATGGGGAATCGTAAATTCACACCTGGGGTATCACCCATGTCCCTTATGGGCAGGGTCAATCTGTAAAACAGTCAAGGCACTGGCACAAACCCATGCCATCCTAGGGGCCATATATGGGGGTAAAAATCAGGTTATATTGGCTAGGTTTGTAAAGGCTGTTGAGCCATTAGCCTAATAATGTCCTGTGAACCAATGGGAAGAATGTCGGAAGGAAGGTCAGACTAACTGGGGAAATTAAAGTGAGAAATAATATAAGTAAGATTAGAAACATCTATGTAAAAGCTAAATATATTCATAGGGATTATTAATGAGCTAGTAGACAAAAGAAGAGCAGACAGGGTGTAAGCATTTATTGCAAAATTAGTGCACAAATAACGCTGTTATAGGAATTTTATGTTAACAAAGAGAACATGGGAACGTCTGACAAGGAAATCTAGGATGGAGGGTCCTTACGTGGGACCGGTAAGAGTGGTGACTCTTGTGAAGAAGTTTAGTGGGTTAAAGGTAGAGGAAGACAATGGAGCTGACCCAGGTAGATATGTATTGATAAGGAAGAGATAGCTGGGAAAACAGATTACATGTGCTAATGCATGTATTCCTCAAAGATCTAAAAGAAAAGACTTTAGGCTAATATTGGGTAACTTCATTTCTATCAGTGTCAGTAGTGCAACAAGTAGCACACTCATCTTTGGTGCAGAAGGCTGTAGGTTCTATTCCCGTACCATGTAGATTGATTACTGATACTGCAGTGCAGCAAAAGAGGGGAGCTGCAATCCTGAGTGTGTCATCCCTTAGATGAGATGTTACACTGAAGTCTCATTAGTTTGAGTTGGTGGTAGCTCAGGTTAGATGTAAAAGATCCCATGGCACCTGTGAAAAAAGAAGGGGTTCTTTATTAATTATAACAACTTAAATACAGAACTTTGTTTCCTATTAATGCCCATATTCTGTCATATTCATATTTATATATTCTACACCTTTAAAATCTTTTAGTATCTTATTTTCACACAATTTCTCCCACAATTCTCTCACCCTCATACACTTCAAAAAAACATGTTCTGTCGCTTCAATGTCCCCACAATAATTACATACCCTTTCTTGAATCCTTTTGAAGGGCATATTTGCTTTAACAGGTAATTTGCTTATTGTCAGTCTCTGCATAAAATCCTTACATTCATAAATCCTTTTACACCATAGAAGCCTTGTTTTAATTGCATTTCTTTTTTCACTTTCTAAATGCTTCCAAGGATAAATATAATATTGTTCACTCATTATATTCATATATCATTCTTTTCTGATTTTTTTTCCTACATTTTCTATATTCAGTTTCCATAATAAAATTTTATTCTGATACTCTTTTAAGTCATCATCTACATTATTCTTCTACCTTTTTCCACATCTTATTCTATCCCAGACATCTTTATATTTGATTTTCATAAGGACATCTTTTAAATTTCTATTTTCTTCTATTAATCCTACCATTGCTTTGTAAAGATTCAAAGAAGCTGCATGGACAATAGGGTTGATTAACCCCAATCCTCCTTCCTCTTCCCTAACATACACAATTCCTCTTCTTACAGGATTCAGTCTTGATCCCCATATAAATGAGGATGCAGTCAGATGAATCATATATACACTTGTTAAGTAGGCCATTTTTCCCAGAATAATATAATTTATTAGATATACTTTTTTCTTATACGAGTCTGTATGATTTCCAAAATATACATATTTCTCTCACTTTTTGTATAATTGTCTCCCATTGTTTTTCTCTCTTCATATTTGTTCCAAATATTATTCCCAAAATATGTCTCCTCATCATTAAAGTGAAAACATTCTAGTTTACCTCAAAACCCTATTCTTTTACTTTTATCTTTATTAATACATAGACTAAGCATGTTTAAATACTTATTTAATTTCCCAATTCCCTGTTTTATCCATTCCTTACTCTTATTAATTAGAACTATATCATCTGTGTACGTTAGAATTATTAGAATATGTACTTCTTCTATCATGTTACACCTTGCTATTATCAATTCTCTATTCATTTTATTAACAATCACATTCATAGCTAATGCAAATAAAATGCTGCTTGCTGGACAACCCTGCCTTATCCGACATTCCATTTTTATTTCTTCACTCAGCCATCCGTTTATTGTTACTCTTACATTATTATTCTCATACACTGACATGATTACTTTTATTATTTTATTATATTGTGATCTATTAATATATTCCATAACCAATCATGTTGTATACAGTTGAATGCTTTACTCACATCTCCTACCATAACTTTAGTTTCTGTCTTTGTATTTATAGTAACATTTGTCATTTCTGTTAGTATCCATAATGAAGATTCAATAGCACCTACACTAAGTGTATACTAAGTATACACAATATGTACTCCAGAAAATCTGTACCACATTTTTTGCATTTCTAGTTACTCAGAAATATGACACTAAGTGTTCAAGTAATCTACACTTTATGGTAACCTTTTTGAATCTCCATCAGTATTTAAAGCTCAAGAAAATCAATAGAAAAACTACAATTAGGAGGAAGAAGGTGTGAGCTTTGTTTGTGTTGTCTGTTCCTCAGAATGGCGTATACTTAGTGTAGGCATTGACTTTCTTTTTTTTTTTTCAAAAAAATCGTACCCTCAAGCAATTTATCCACACCTTTTCCTAATCTTTTTCCAGTTATATTTTATAATCTGTATTATTCAGTACTATCGGCCTCCAATTTTTAATATCCTCTTGTTCTCCATTTTTCCAAGTAAATTTTATAACCCCTATATATATCTCTTTTTTTAACTAACCCTTTTCCTAACCACTCATTCAGTACTTCCGCAAAACATACTTTTTGCCATTCTTCCATATTGTAATACATATAATACTGAATGACATCCATTCCTGTAGATTTTTCCATTTTCATTTATTTAAAATTTCATTAAGCTCTTCCACATGTATATTTTTCTCCATAATGTTATTGTCTTCCTTACTTAATTTTTTTAACTTTCTATATCTGCCTGTCCTTTATCCCCCTCTTTTTAAATGTGTTTTTATATACTCCTTTATTTCTTCAAATATTTTTCTTGTGTATTCACCCTTTCTCCTATATTATTTTTCAACTCCCTTATTACCCTCTCATTTCTTATCATTATCTTGCTCAATACAGAGCTATTTCTTTTTTCCCCTAAGAAATACCTTTGTTTATATAACATTTTAATCTTCTCCTGATTCATTTCATATATCTTTTTCTCTTTTTCAAAAAAGTGTGTTATTGTTTTATAACACCCCTTTAAATATGTCCAGACTTCACAGCCTATATATTTCTGCTTTTCTTGCCTTCTCCTCACTGCCTGGCATTCTAAAAACATTTTTTATATTTTTCTTTAAAGCTTATCCATCAGTCTGTCCAATCTTCAGAGAAAATTTTCATTTTTACATGATCTTTCCATAATTGATCAATTCCCCCTTCTATCTTCCTCATCTATATTTTTCACATTAAATCTTTTAATTTTTTCAAACTGTATATATTCTTCCTTGTCCTTCACTTTAACCATATAGCCAGGTGATCTGAAAAAACTGATTCCTTCTTTTATAACGTTCAGACTATCAGATATTACAAAATAATTGGTTTCTGTTTTAATCTCATTTCTTTTGTAAGTCCAGTGTTTATTATCCCATAAATATAACTTTCAACTTTTCATTATTCCATACATCTTCCTAACATCATTCCCTCCTTCTTTCTTTTCCTTTAATCACAACTAAAATCTCCCACTAATGTAATTTCCATATTCATTCCTACATAATTTAAGACTTTTTAAAACATTTTCTCTTCTTTTTTAGTAACATATGCATAAATTGCAGTAATTATATACATCTCTTTTCTATACCTTATATCTAACACTGTTATTCTACCTAACTCCACTATACTATAATCTAAGATTTTTACTGTTTCATTACATAACACACCCATCCCTGAACATGTACCTTTTCCCATATTCCAGGCAATGCTTTTACCTCACAGCTCTTTTGTCTGCAGCCTTTCTTCTTCTTCTGTTAATATTCTTGTGTTTTCTAAATTAATTACATGCATATCAAGTAACACACACCATTGTAAAACACCTAATCTTCTTGTAATATTCTTTATACTATTAACATTTGTAGATATAATTTTCAGCTTTTTACAAGTTTGTAGTCTGCTTCCATATTACCTTTGCCTTTTTATACTCTTTCACAATCACACTTTTAAGTTTCCTTTTTCTATCTTTAACCCCTTCCCTATTGAATTATTTTTTCCTGTCACTGTTTTCCAGTTTTTATCCTCTTCTTCACAAAAACAAACACCGGCAAAAAGGTCCAAATGTTGATCGAAACAGAGACTTAATAAAGCTAAAATGAAATATAAAAAACAATTAAGTGCTTTTGTCTCTCTCTGGAGACTTCATCAGAATACAAGCCATCTTGAAATGCAACCTTATATAATTCAAGTTGTCCTAAACTATTGGTTAATTACTACCTAATTAAACTTGTGCATGTTACATTTCTATTGCTTTCTTAAAGAGACAGTACTTGTTCATTTGACATAGTCATTGACTAAATGCAATGCTACAAATCATAACACAGTTTTAAACAATCTTTAACTATAAACTGTTATAAAAAAAATTTCAAAAGAATACTTAATGAATGAAAATATTGTTACAAAATGCACAGTACTAAAATGTTGCAAACCCTTCCTGAAATACTGAAAATTCTAACTTTTGCTGGCCTTCATCTGGAAAATGGGGAGATGGAGGTGTATGCATTTAAACCTGGTGGGAAGGTGGCATCTTATCTAAGCTACCATACCAATTCACGCTTAGCTGATATATTTTTCCAGTCCCAAATCTCCCCGTGGGCTTTGCACTGTATGGTCCAAAATGCCAAAAAGAAACTTCTTAAAAGAAGACAGGTTAAGGAATGTTTATATAGAGCACTGTTTTCTTTTTTATTAACAATGTCATAAGTATCTTGGTAAATATGCTTTTTAAACATATGCTCAGTTTTGCTTACATAAATTGCAGAACAGCCCGAGCATAAAGCCAGGTAAACCACCCCTTGCCTAGCATAATTACCTCTCTTAAAAGTTACCCAAGATTTTGTGATATTCTCTAACACAAAATTTTGTTTCTTGGCAATAAATCCACATTGCATTGCTTACAATGCTAAAAGCTCGTCGTACCAACTTGTTTTGTTGTAGTGCAGGGGGATTGATTGACACAACATTCAAAAGAATTTTTCAGATTAAGTGCTGCAATAAAAGGAGGGTCAGACCCAACAATATTACAGTGAACTGGTTTAACTTTAAAAATGTTTCAATTTTTCTTGACAATTTCTTTAAGTTCCTTAGAATACTTACTGTAGTGTACTCCCAAAATGTTCTCATACTTCCCGTCATTTTGAGATGAATACTTGCCTTCTAGGACAATGCCTAAAAGTTTTTTATATTTACCCCCCCCCCAATCTGCAAAAACTGCTTATCTATTGAACTTACCAAGTTGCTAGGGTATCCTCTAAGCAAAAAAAATTCCTTTAACATATCCAACTCTCCCTTCATCTCACTTTGAAAGGATGTCATTCAGGCCACCCTGATACATTGTCCTTTCACTAAATTCTCAGTAAATTACACAAAAAATCCATGGTGTTATTTAAATATTCAACAAAAGAGTGTTAGAACACAAGATGTAGCAGAGAAGGTGTAATGAGAGAACCTGGAGCAGACAAGATTCTCCAAAAGGTTTGATGCTTGGAAAAACATGACGATATTTGGTTTCAGAAATAATGACTACAGATGAGGCTAGTATGGAATTGACATATTTACTGAGTAAATATAATAAAGTAAGATGGATTAGATAGATGCTATATATCTAATGAACTTAGGAATATGATCAAATCTTTAAAAACATAGCTCATACTCATATCAGACCATGCATTCTTGCAGGTGTCACTGTGAACTGGAGAGAAGGGTAGTAGGGAGAACCTCTGATATTTCCATTGTATCTTCTCAGGAAAAATAATGTTGAAGACTAGTTAGATCAGAGACTGCAGGAAATGTTGGAAGAGATAATTTGTAAAGGTAAAATAAGAGTAGGATATTGGGAAGTCTTTAAAGAAAAAACAAAGAAAGTTTGTGGACCAGAAAGCTAAGGAAATCTAGAATGCCACCCAGGGAACTTATTTGGAGGCTGTACAAAAGGTTAAAACAGGGAAGAAAAAAATAGAAAAGGGAAAAATGGGGGACTGGGAGAAAGAGTTAAAGTAGACAATGAAGGCAATGATAGATTATTTAGAGAATCTAAATGAGTGTAAGGCTAGAGATTTAGAGGAGATATTTTCTTAATGTACTTCCAAGACAAGTTAAGCTCATAGCACAGAAATTAAGACAGCAAACAGTGGAGAAAATGATTACAAAAATGAGGAACCAAGCTACAAGAAAACTAGAGAGAGAACCAAAGGAAATATTAAAAGTAATGATGAAATATTATCACAATTTGTGTATAAAGGTAGAGAAATAAACAGATAAGGAAACATCTGAGAAACCTGAATTTAAATAAAACAGGTTTAAATGAAAGGAAAGCATTAATAGCCAAGAAATATTACCCAGGTCCATGAATTCAAGAAAACTCTCAAAAATTACCTAAACGGCACCTGGACCTGTCACTGCAATCATCCCACTTGAACCCAGTCCTTTTTCCTCCATTACCTTCTCCATCCCCCCCTTTCCTTCGTATTCCTCCCTTTCCTCTAATTATCCTGTCAAAGCTAACCTTCTGTTATGACAATCCGGTCCATGTTCCTTCACTTCTTAGTCCTGGAAACATGCTGCCTGCATCCTGTTTAATGTCTACACCTCCTGTAGCTGATAAAACAAACTGTATTGAATTGTGCTGCTGTCCACTGATGGCAATCCAAATGTGTTTTTGCCAATTGTTGTAATTACCTGTCTCTATACTTACTACATAGTTTAAATGTCTTTTTGGTTGATTTCTCTTACTTGTACTGTAATGGACAGTTGCTTAATTATTTTATTGTATATTACTTTAATCTTGCAATTTTTCTTGCTTAGTTCTTTTCTCCCCGGGCTTCCGCTGAAAAAGACATTAGCTCACCCGGTCAACAAAAGTCAAATAAATAAAATAAATAAATAAAGATAAGGAAAGAGGAAATAAGGGAAGCTGTAATGGCTAAAACAACTGGGAAAACACCAGCAAAGACAGGTGGTATCCCAGAAGTAGTATGGAAAATGAAAAAAGATGTAGTAATAAAAATTTGGGGAGAGTTGTTTATTAACATTCTGTGAGGAGGGGAGATTCCTCTCCTCTTAGCAGAAGGCAACATTGGTGGTTATCCCAAAAGAAGGAAAATACTTGAAATACTTGGGGCTATATAGACATATTTCAGTTCTAAATCAGAACTACAATGTCTTTATGACAATTTTGGCCAGAAGACTAGCAGTAATTATAAAAAAGAATAATTGAACCAGGCATAGTGGAACGTTGAGCTGGCTGCATATAAGCACAATCAAGGCTCAGTTCATAGACCCCACATGCACTTAGGCACCCTGGTTTAAGTAGCCTGAGAAGATCATAGGTAGATGAAGGTATAATGAGAATCTACAACTATCTTTTTTTATAACATTTTTTATGCTAACTGGGAACCCTTCCCTCTATATTCTGATTCATTGTTGCTTATTTATGCACTTCTGCCCCTTGGGCAGTAGGGCTAGAGAAGTAGCAGCAGTGCCTTTTCTATCTGCTGTTCAATCAGTGAAGCGGCGTAACTATGCTGCTAGCTTAGCAGTGTGGAAAAGCACGTGGCATAAGACTGTACTGTCACTGCCACATCCAGTGTTCTTACTATCTTATGCTGGCTGTTACATGTGAGGAAGTATTTTTATGTTATGAAATATTATTTCTACATTTGTATTTATATATTATGAGCTAAAGGTCTGTTTTCTTTTTTTAATAGGTTTATAGGGGATTACTTGGCTAACAGCTTAAGAGCCATTAAAAGACTAGCCAATATAACCTGGTTTTACCCAATATATGGCCCCTAGGGGCAAGTGGATGGCATTGCTTTGTGCCTGTAAGCTGAGTAACTTACAGATTGCCCTTATCCATAGGCACCAAGCCATTTGTGATTTCCCCATCCATTGATCCAAGCTGTATTTTTTTTTTCTTTGGTGTTCCCTGCTATGTTTACTTCATATTCCAGAAGAAAGTGCTACAGTAGCCTTCCGTGTAACCTCACTACTGTGGAAGTACTGCCCTCTTGTTACTGATTTTGTGAGGTGGCATACACAATGCCCTCTACTTCTCATTCACAACTGTATTGTCAAGCAATAATTGAGTCAAAGCCTCAGCTGTCTATGCTTAATTTGGTACCCTATTATGGTGAAGCTGTTCCTATACTTCCTTAGAACATCCACAGGGATGTCATTCTCCTCATCACTGAAGTCGTTTGCCCTGTGTCTTGTTCCCTGCTGTTGCATCATGGTGTAACATTTAATCAAATGCTGTGACCAACGTGATGAGTGTCTCTGTAGTAGACATACACCTTGCAGCACTAGTTCTGACTTGTGGTTTTCTATGTTCAGTTCCTACTGCCTGTGTTGTGCTGGCTTCTGTTGTAGTTGGAGTAGCAGGTATTAGTGCATGTGCCCACCATGAGCATGTGCTAATAAGCAGGATAATGCATTTCTTTCATTACTTGAAATCACTTGCCTTTTACCCATTTAGAGTGGCAACTTTGAAAAGTAAAAAACCTGATGAATGTGGACAGCAGTACAAATGACACTTTACACATTTCCCAATCTTGTCATTTGTAAGTAGTAACAAAGCATCAAAATGAGTGTCTAACCAGTAACATAAGGATACTGCTCAACAGTGATTCTTCCTTGTCACACTCATTTCTGCTTGTCCTTGTTACTCAGAAATCATTTTAGTTTGGTGGAGCTTTACATTGTCTGTCAGCACTGACTGCAGGTAAGAGCAGACCAAAATGGAGAGCTGAGGAAAACTGGAGTATATTGTGGCTGATTTATAAACGTATGCAAATATATATATATAAAATGTGTGTGTGTGTGTGTGTGCGTGTATGTTTATGAGTGTGCACGCGTGTTTGTGTGCGCGCATGTGTGTGCGCGCGCATGTGTGTGCATGCGCATGTGTGTGTGTGTGTGTGTGTGTGTGCGCATGTGTAAAGTATGTTCTGCTCATGTTATCTCAATACACCTGAACACATTTTCTTTAGAGTGCCTAGACCAGCATATCTGCAAGCACTAATTTTGCAAAGAGCTAAGATATTCTGTCTGCTACTTTCTTCTCAGCATTTGTGTGAGGTGCTAATGAATTAAATTGGTTATTTAATGGCCATTTGCATACTTCAACTATTGTAATCCTCCCTTTCTCTGTTTAATATTTTTGACAATATTTTCTCAAGATAAGTAGTGAGACCATGTAGAAATGTATGAGAGTTTTCAAGTTGTCTGTGTTGCAGATTAACCAATTACAATGGTGACTCTTCTCCTAATGTAAATATTTGTTGCATATTTAAATACTATTGTTATTTAATCTTTACTTAGTTATTGTTTGACCTATCTATGGATGCACATATTTATAACTTTTGTAGTCATTCAGTAATAATTGCACAGCGCTTCTAGTTTGGTATTTGTGCACTTTGTAACCAGTGTCTGTTAATGCTTGTTTGCTTATTTTTGTTAAATTTGACTTTTGGAACAGACGGTGGCTGAAAATGGTCTGGGCACCAGTTTACCTAACTGGTTAACAAATGAAAAAATAAATAAATAAATAAATAGGTTGTGTTTTGCTAACTATATTGTCTGTGGCATTATCATTTTATGTTTTTGTTCTGATATGGTTCATTAGCTCAGTCTTTCTAATGGATTAGCCCACCAGCATTGTATGTACTGACATCCATGTTGCTTGGATTAGCCCCACCAACATTGTATGTACTGACATCCATGTTGCTTGGATTAGCCCACCAACATTGTATGTTCTGACATCCATGTTGCTGTTTCTTGCATATTTCTTCCGGTATTCTCTTCTGGTTCAGATTTTCCCATTCTAGCTTTCTATGAGGATACTTCCTTTCTAGCCTCTAGCAGTTTCTTTCTAGTTACACTGGTATGGGAATCAGATCCCAATATGTGACCATTAGTAACCAAAAAATATATGGTATTCTTGTCAAAACCAGTCCGTGTCTCTTAATGGACATATTTGTTTGTAATCTACATGGTCCTCACTCTATTTATGTGTGAATTGCTTATCTAATCTCTCTTCCCAATTTGCTCACCCAGTATTTCTTAAAAAGAGGGAATTTTTAAAGTCTGCAAATCATTACACTACCAAACAATATGTTCCCAGTTACCTCTTTGTTCCCCATCATACCTCCAACATTTGCTGTCTACCTGAGGAAAAATTATCTGGAGTCTGTTGTATAAAAATGCCTATCTAAACACTTCCAAGCAAAGATTCTAAATCTTCTAGATTTTGTTGCATATTTGGGAGACACACGTACATCCTCCCATTGTTTCTTTGTGAATTGCTTATATAGTCTTTCTTCCAAATTCTTTCTAACCTCCTCTGATTGATTCTTATAGTTCTCATGCAATCTTTTATATGCTGTACTAATTATTCCTTTTTTAATGGCAGCTTCTGTTCTAGATTCTACTGAAAACTGTGCCAGTGATGGTCTTTTATTTAGGCCCCCCCCATCCATTTCTTTCTCATTGCCTATACTCTGATATCAATCCTTGATAGGGAAGGAAACTTCTAACATGCAGTCCAAATAAATTCTTAACGTCTTCCCATTCTACCATCTTTCTCTCCCTAGGTATTTGCTGCCAATATCTTGGTTCTTTTGCCAGTTTTCTCTAATAAATTCCAGCCCCCTGTTGCCTATGGTCTGTATCCTTAATTGCAGTTATCCCTATCTGCAGAATCTCCTTTCTATATTCCCATGTTGGCTTAGTTCTTAGGATACTTTCTCTTACTTTATAGATATAATGTTCTGTATGAGCATTGTTATTCTCCTTAAACGCCTGCATCCGAAATCCCAGTCTGTCCTTGTTTTTACTTCCACTGTGTTTCATCGTCATCCTTTTCCATTTTGAATTATTGTGTTCTGCTTGTGCTAGTTATAGGAGTCTTAACTGTGTTGCTCTAAAATACCCTTTCAAAGTGGGTAATCCCAATCCGCCCTTTTCTATTGGAAGAATCAGTTTATTCCACATGACTCTTGCTGTCTTCCCCTCCCAGATAAAGTCCTTCATCTCTTTATTAATTGCTATCCATGACTTTCCTCAGGTTGGTAAAAATATGCCTGCTTCTATTTTACTATCCATATCCATATAACAAAGCTTCCATATTCTCATTTTTTGTATTATTTTGTGTTATCATTTGTTTAGTCTCTTTCCTCTTATCCTTATCTGTCACACCAGAATCGTTTTTAATCCATATTCCTAAATACTTCATTTTATCATGTCCCCATAAATATGAATATTGCTGAACCAATTCTTATGTGGAAACATAATTTACCGTTATTGCCTTTGTTTTAGCTTCATTAATTTTGCATCCCGAAAATTTTTAAACTGTCTCAAAATGTTCCATAACACTATAATGTCGGTGGTTTTGTAAGGTGTAAAATAATACCATCTGCAAATAGAACCAGCTTTTCTTGACTACCATGCCAGTTATATCCTTGAATTTTGGAGTCCCTTACTTTCTTTGACGATGGTTCTAAATGTAATGCAAATAAAGACGAAAGAGGACACCCCTGCCTCGTTCCTCAGCTCAAACAGAAATCATCAGAGAGGACCCCACCCACTTTAATTTTCACCTCATATATTGTCCTAATCAACCTTAGAATTTTTTTCAGGAAATGCAAATGCTTCCATTGCCCTGCTCATAAAGTCCCAGCTTCCTCTTTCAACTGCTTTCCCTGCATCAAGACCCACCAACAACAATGGTATTCTCTTACATTCTGCTTCCCTCGGGATCATCAGTGTTCTGTTAATGCTGTCATATGTCTGCTTCCCCTCCACAAAACCACATTAATCCACTTTTGGCATTACTTTTGTAATTTTAGCCATTATAAACATGAACACTTTACAATCATGGTTTAGTATTGAAATGGTCCTGTATGAAGCTGGATATGAAGGATCTTTACCCTCTTTAGGTATTACAGATACCACTGCTTTCTTCCAGGATGTTGGTACTTCTCCTCTTAAAATACTGTTAGACAAAACCTTCCAGATCTTTATCAGTTTTTCCCTCCTAGCTTCTACACTTCCACAGGAATACTATCTATTCCTGGGGACTTTCCTGTAGATTATACGTCACAATTTTTTATCTCATCTCCTCCTATCATAACCATTAGTAATTGAGCCTCATCTTGTTTTTCTTTTCTTGATTTCCGTATTTCTCTGCTTTATACAAACTTTCATAGAATTTCTGAAATATTTCTAATACCTTTACAGCATCTCTTGTTACCTTCCTTGTTATAGGCTCCCTAAGCTTTGCGACAACCCTTTTTGCTTTCTGTTGCCTGACTCATTGCGCTAAACGTTTTTGTGCTGTAGTGTTATTATCAAAAAAAAAAAAAAAAAACAGTTGCTTAACAGCAATCTTTCTAAATTCTTATATGTTATCAAGAGGATCCCTTATTTTCTGCTCAGCATTCTGCAGTTGATCCTCTTCTGTCAGATTCACCCTATTCTGCAATACTTAACATTTATCAGATACCTCTGTATAATTCTTGTTACTTCTTAACCATAGCTCCTTTCTTTTATTTCCACTCTATTTTTAAATTCCACCTTAATTAAGTTCATCCCACTCGCTAGCTATATTTGCAGAAGTTAAGTCCTATCCTCTCTAATAGCGCCTGAATAATTTCCACTACTCATTCCTTAAATTCCTCTCTTTTCAACAGATAGGTGCGAAAGTGCCAGTGTCGTGATGCTGCGGTAGCGTTGTCACCTCACAGTAAGACGCTGTCCGGTTCGATTCTCAGCTAGAGCATCTTCTGCGTGGAGACATGCGTGAATGGGCGTACCTTCGTTGAAGGTTGTGTGTCATGCCTGGCAAGCCGGTACGTAAAAATCAACTGCCAATCATTAGCGGACCGGAGTTCCGCTGTGGTGACCCCTAACCGGGAAAAGCCGAAAGATACAAACAAACCCTGCGTTTTTATTTTAGTTATTATTGGTGCATGATCCGAAATAGTTATTAGGTGCGTACCAATACCTTCACTTAAATGCACATGTTATTGTGAATTGTAAATTCTGTCTAGCCTAGCCCAGTTTTTATAGCTTGGGGAATAATATGTAAATTCCCAGTGAATTCCTGTTACTGAATTTACATCCTCCCAGCAGGTTTTGATTTGAAAACAAAATTGTTGCTAGTTACTATGTTTCTTTTGGAAAATGGTTTTTAAAAATGCATTGTCTGTAAGGACAATGCAGCTGGGAAAATGTGAAGAATATTGCACTGACAGAAGGAATCTCAGTAGATGGCTGTATTGTCTGGATATGCCTTTTATTACATCATTTTCAGAGGAAAAGCCATAAACATACATTCAAGCAGGGTGGCCACAGTGGTCCAGCACTTAGCATTGTCGCCTCACAGCAAGAGGTTCTTCGGTTTGATTCTCAGCTGGGGTGCCTTCTGTGCAGAGTCTGCATGTCCTTCCTGCAGTATGTGGGCTTCCTTCGGGTGCTCCAGTCTTCTCCCACATTCCAAAGACATGCAGTAAGTGGATTGGACACTCTAAATTGACCAGGTGTAGGTGAGAGTATGTGACGAGTGAGTGGTACGAATGAAGTACCACAGCAGGGCTATCCACCCGGTGGTGTAAACCTTGGCTCTAGATGACTGTCACTGTTGAAGTGACAACCTGACCCCATGTGCGAAATGGGTTGAGGATGGATAGTTGGCTACGTTCAAGCAGTTTAACTTTATCAGTGGTGTATCTGCTTCTCGGCTGGGGTGCCTTTTGTGCGCAGTCTGCATGTCCTCCCTGTGGTCACGTGGGTTTCCTCCCACATCCCAAAGACATGCTGTAGCTGAATTGGATACACTAAACTGGCCCTAGGTGTGAGTTCGTGCATGTGTGTGCCTTCTGTGGAAGGTTGGGCGCCGGGCTGACAACTCAACACCGTAAAACTCCACTGCCAATCATGAGCGGACAGGTGATCCGCTGTGGCAACCCCTAACCGGGAAAAACTGAAAGAAGAAGAAGAAGTGGTGTATCTGCTTCATTAGGTGTTTAATATGTCAAGGTTTCCTGCAGGAGGAAAATAAACGTGGAAGCCAAGCTCATTTCTTTTTATGTAGGCCTG
The DNA here is from genome assembly GCF_019279795.1 of Protopterus annectens. Classification (NCBI taxonomy): domain Eukaryota; kingdom Metazoa; phylum Chordata; order Ceratodontiformes; family Protopteridae; genus Protopterus; species Protopterus annectens. Next base: position 777,473,344 of record NC_056727.1, on the reverse strand, counting down.
AGGTGCACTTCATTTTAAATATGTTTTAAAAGCATGAGACAAGCTTGCTGTTTTTTTTTTTCTTTTTTTGTCAGACTGACGAAAAATAGTCTGTACATAAATTTAATGAATTATAAGTTGCTTGAACCTTCCTTCTGTAATCTGCTGAATATAATTGTAGTTTCACCTTTTTACATTTTTATTCCTTATGTATGGTGTTAGTTAGTAAATAGGCACAAATGTCAAGTGACAGAATTTGTGCAAAAATCACATGTACTGAGGAGTTAGTTTGTGAACTTTCAAAAACTAATGGAATTTTTCAGTGCTGAAATTCTCTGCAGAACTGCAGGTGAAATTTCACTTTCAGAATTTTTAACAGAGATCTCATTTAGGAGTGGGTGAAAGTTTAGACCTGGCTGTTGGGCACAAAAGGGTAAAATCCTGACTATGCCCAGTCAGTCCAGATTGGATTAGTGGATGTGAGTGCTAGAGAACAAGGCAGGGGAAGAACGGGAATGAATAGCCAATGCTTGCTCTTCATCTGTGGAAGAAGAATTAGAAGTCAGTCATTGCATGCTACAGAAGTGCCTTCTGGAGGAAAGTCTAGAAGGGAGCTCCAGATGTAAAAGAAGGACTCGGGTGCAAGATCGTAGTCAAGGAGTGTTTGCACTAAAGGTGACATTTTGGGTTTGCAGGAACACGCAGTCTCAGTGAACAACATGGACATTTCATCATGCTTGCATGCTGACAGGAGATGACAGTAGGACTGTTATAAAAAAAAACTTGTCATGTGTACAGGAGAATGGCTGTGAATCCCTGGCTATCCTTCTTGGCATCTTCCAGCTCTGGAGAACAAGAAGAAGAAACAAATCGTCCTATGGGAGGGAATTGGGCTTGATGGTCACAAGAGACATTTGCTCAAAAAATAACATTGAAAAAGAGTGAAAGTTTATATTGCTTTAAAAAGTAAAACTGATGCCTGCCTTGTTTTTTTTTAATTTCACGATGAGAGCATATTGGGTTTTGCACAACACTGGACATTTAAGCACACTTTTAAATGACTATGCATTTCACTAAATTCAGCCTACTCCCATTCCTCAAAGCAGCATTGTATACTTTTAACATTACTTGCAAAGAGAGCACACAGGAGCTCTGCGAGTGCTAGGAGGAGCAACTGCAGACAATGAGCATTGCATTATGTATTATTTGGGAGGGGACCCTAGACATGACATGCATTACTATAAATTTCATGAGAGAATGTGATGTTCACCACTATGTTATGTGAGTGTCTGTAGGACATTAGTTGTTGCCAGTCAGAATGTGATTACTCCAAAGTAATGCTGCCTTGAAATTAGAATGATAATGGGG
>NC_056727.1:777401997-777466997 GCF_019279795.1 Protopterus annectens | reverse complement strand
TTCAGTGTGTGTGTTACTTTTAATGTTTTTAATTATACTTCTCACTGTCTGTCATGCATTTTGGGGTTACAGCTAGTATATTTTTGCAGCACAATTGTTTGTAAAAAAAAATGGAATTTCCATGAAGAGAAAGGAAAACTGATGTGATCATGGAGTATTCCTTTATTTTTTAACTATGCAGCAGTTTAAATGATAAAAGGTTGGCATATTTCTTTAAGACGCAATTGTCAAACAGCCAGAAATTGCTAGTAAGGTTTAGATTTCATGTACCTTTACACTGTGCACACACTGTGTCATTGGGGTGGAGGGGTGGAGTCGATATTTGGCAGGGATGACTTCTACTTCTGTGATCGGGGCAGATTCATAGCTTCTGTTGGGAAATGCTTTGACATCTGGCGACCACACATTGGAAGAATGGATATCAGTGCCAAAAAATTAAAGACCTTTCTTTGTTGTTTTATTGGCCCATTATTCATTTTTGAGAAATTGTTTTCAAGCAAGTGGGTTGGGCAACTTAGATTCTATGTATTTGTAATGCTTCACAAATGTTTTCTTGTATGAATGGTTTTTCAGTGAGTTCATAACTGGCTTCCGGAACACAGTGGCTCGTTAGCTATTTCCTTTTCTGCTCTTTGTTTTCAGAAGTTGGCCTAAGGTACTATAGCTTGCGCTGGATGAAATAAAGGTGCTCAAAAAACAGAGAAAGCTGAAGTAGTGAACAGCCAAAGGGCTCTAATGCATTTTTAGGAGAAGCCTTACAGCCTTAAGTACTTAGTTGTTAGGAGAAAGCTGCGGGCTGAGAAAAATCAATGTACAAGATAAACTTTTTGTCACATGGAGAACTACTCTAAATGTAGAGTGTCAAAATCTGAAAGGGCTTGAAATTTGGCACGTATTACTACTCTGTGTATGTGTGTGTGTTATGTATACGTGCATGCACTTTTTTGTATGTGTATGCGTGCTTGAATATGTTTATGTGCATGTGTGTATGTGTATTTATGTATATGGGAGTGCGCATTTTTCTGTGCGTGTGTGTCATTAGTGGGAGGGCTTGCTGATGGGACACTGTTTGGCCCAGCTTATATTGCTACAGCAGCACTCCGTATGGAAATCCTGTAGCTGATGCTGTGGTCAGAGTACTTGGAAGTAGAGTGGAGAAGTACTGCACATGTGTGCTCACCCCTTTGGCTGCTACCTAGCAGGGGTGAGATGAATCTGTCACAGTAACTGTCACCGCAGAGGGATCTAGCAGCCAGATCTACTCACTAGCTATGAGGTTCACACCAAAACTGCTGATCACTGAGTTATAAACGTGATAATGCTGTCACTGTATGGAACACTTCCTGTGACAACAGAGCAGTAAAACAGTCCAACTTCAGTGGTGCATTTATTTAAGAGTGCATCTGTTTTTTATGACGATGGCTTTACTCTCATGCATTTTCAATGGGTTTATATTTACCCAGCAGCTTTTTCTACATGTCTGCATATTCTTGTCATGTAAACAGAGAAGCAGACTTTGTAGGTTTCTGCCTTCATGCTGAGTATATTAAACCAAGATCCATTTTCTGTAGTTAGGCTAATAAGTACTGCCACTGTGACTCAGTAGCTGCCCTTATAACATCACTCTGTGTTAGGCTTGTTTTGGTAACTATACTGTTTATGTCAAGTTCAAGCATTTTGTTTCAGAAAGATAATTTCAGAAGAAAACAAAGCAGTTTGTGTGTGACTGCAGGCTGTCTGTTATTAGGCAGTGTAGTGCATCAGTGGTTATGGTCCCCAGACTGCCAACTTCAGGGTTAAGACCATACATCCTTATACTACATCAGTGCCTACAGTCCCCCACCTCCCAACCTCAGGGTTCAGTCTTTACCTCCCTATAGTGCATCAGTGGTTATGGTTCCCCACTTCCCATCCTCAGGGGTCAGCCCTTAACCTCCTTATTGTGCACGAGTGGTTATGGTCCCCCACTTCCCAACCTCAGGGTTCAGTCCTTACCACCTTTAACTGTTAGTGTGGATTTGTGCATGTCCTCCTCCTGTCTGCACAGATTTTTCCTCTAAGCACTACAGCTTCCTTCCATCTCCCCAAAACACTGTGATTCTGTAGTTAAGCAGGCCATATGTACTGCATTTACCCCTGCCTTGTGGCCCAGATCTTCGCTGAAGAGTCTGAGACAGACCAGTTGACAAATGTTGAAATTAAATTGCATTTTAAAATGATTGCAGTCCGTTTCTTTTTGTTTTATTTGCTTTACTTTTAGTTTATTCATAGAATCTCTTCAGTAGCCTCTTTCCCCATTACGTGTTACCAGTAAGATATCCTGGTATACTGTTTGGCTGTCGCCACCAGCAGTCATCACCTTCTGTCTAGCCAAACCATTGGTACTTGACACTGGCTTACAGGGACTGTATCTCATGGAATAAAATTTTAAAATGATTACAGTCTGTTTCTTTTTGTTTTACTTACTTTACTTTTAGTTTATTCATAGAATCTCTTCAGTAGCCTCTTTCCCCATTACGTGCTACCAGTGAGATATCCTGGTATACTGTTTGGCTGTCGCCACCAGCAGTCATCACCTTCTGACTAGCCAAACCATTGGTACTTGACACTGCTTACAGGGACTATATCTCATGGAATAAAATTGTACAGTAAACACCAAAGTCATTCCCAGAGCAGTACAAGAACTCAACTGGTCAGTAACTATTTTATGTAGCCTCCATAAGATAAACACCGTCTTGTTCATTGCTTTTACACACTTGAACTATCTTGAAGTTTCTTTATGTGAATGGAGTCTGCAGGTCCTCCTATGTTTCATGCGGGTTTTTGCTAGGTCTGCTGATGTCCTCCCACATTCTAAATACATGCCATAGGTGAATTGGCAGTACTTCAAATTGTCCATAAGTGCACACACCACATGTCACTGAGTCTTGTGACAGACAATGGTACCTTTTCTAGGTTTCATTTCTCTGTCTTGTGCTTATTGATTGCCTGGACAGGCTCCATCTCCCCCACAACTGTGATCTGGACAAAGCAAGTATTGGAGAGTGAATGACTGGATGAATAAGTGAGGTTATTAGCTATTTTTTCTGCTGTAGCATTTGAGGTCTTTTATTGTTCGCTAATGTGGTTTATGCTGAAACCCCAGTCCACTTTTGCTATCCTTAACTGTGTAGTCTTCCTTCATGCTAATACCACTAAGGTGATGTGGCTTCTAGAACCAGATGAAGTGCTCCAAATAATTTTTTATCACTAAATTTCAACACTTGCTTATCTGCACTATTTCAATTTGTATGTATGTCAGCATCATCTTATTATGATTACAGACTTGTTGTGTTGTAATGCTACCTTTAGTTTATTAGATATGATTCCTTGTAAATCCCTTGTTGTATATGTATACACACACGTATATGTATGTATGTATATGTGTGTGTGTGTGTGTGTGTGTGTGTGTGTGTGTGTGTGTGTGTGTGTGTGTGTGTGTGTGTGTGTGTGTGTATAGAAAGCCTGTTCCATAAGAGGAGCAATCCCTGGGACACATATCTGTCTGTCCAGCATATTCTGTTTAAATCACAGACAAATTTTATATCCCTAGACCTTGTATTTCTGGCACTGTTTGACTTACAAATATGCAAAAGATTCATAAGTGTGGGGTTTGCGTATGCCTTGCAAGATGGGCATAGATCACCCCTCAGCAGTCTATAGGAGACTAGAAGGAAAGGGCTTAAAAGCACTGTGCATGAAGCAGGTTTGTTACGCCTTGTATTCCTTTTTGAAAGGAACCTCTGAGGTCACTCTAGTTCCTGCATATGCCTGGCTAGGTACATATTGAAGGGAACATTATAATGTATGATTGGTCTGATAAGGGCAGAGTACAGTGGGATAATGACCTCTTTGGACCTAGATGCCATGCGTTTACTTACAAGTTGCACAACATAAAAGGATTTCCTCACCACTGTAGCCAAATAATGGTCAAAGCTAAGGCTACTATCAACATGTGTACCCAGATCCCTGACCACTGGGTCAACTCTTAGGAGTGTATTATCAGCTTGGTTATTACATGGGATTGTTGACTTCCCAAAGGGTACAATTATGTATTTCTTATCATTGAATTTGAGACCATGGCTTTGGCACCATTTGTTGGTTAGAGATAGGCCTCCTTGAAGAATGCTGCTTTCTGCAGGGGAGTCGATGATGTCCCCCAACTTTCAATCATCTGCAAACTTTGTCAGCTGTAAACCTTCAGCATTTGCTTCTGTTTCAGAGAAATAGATGCCAAAAAGGAGCAGGTCTAGTACCAGGTCCTGGAGGGACACCACTATTTACTGGCCTCTTAGTGGAGGTGACCTCACATATTTTGACCTCCTGGGCCCCATCAGTGAACCAGTTGGCTATTCAGCAGGTGATAAAAGGGTTTATATCTAAATTAGTGAGCTTGTCTGTAATGCCTGAGTGGGATATTGTATCAAAAGCCTTGGTCAGGTTTAGGTGAGCTTTGTGCACAGTCTTGCCTTCATCCATTGCTTTGGTGACTCTCTCAAAAAAGTCCATCAGATTTACTAGGCATGACCTTCCTTTAACAAAGCTGAACTGTGATGGGTCCAGTGCTTGCAGGTTACCAATGTCCTCGGTTATCATGTCCATGAGGATTCTTTCTATGGCCTTACCTATAAAGCTGGTCAGTCTTATAGGCCTGTAGTTACCCAGATCAGTGGTTGAGCCTTCTTTGTACAGAGGAATGACTGTAACCATCTTCCATTCCTTGGGCAAAAAAAACTGACTGTAGGCTCCAGCTGAATAGCGATTCAAGTGGACCAGAGAGGTCCTGTTTCATGCTGTTTATTAAACATACCGGAATGTTATTGGGACCCCATCAATGCAATGTTTTTGGCCTTGGAAAGTGCATTGATGACCTGCTCCCTAGTAATGGTTGGAGGGAGTGTGGTATGTGGTGTTTCCTCTGGACTATTGGGTGGAGTGGGGGGAGAAATTTGAGTTACACCTGTCAGCTGTAAGCTTGGCAGTGGCCTTCTACGCAGTCTGGATGATGCCATTTACAGTAAGTTCTGCACGTTGTTGCATATTTCACCTGAGGTTACGGACATAGCTGTAGAAAGCATTGTGGTTGTCCTTAATTGTCCATTAATAACATTCTAAGTATCTTCACTGCATATCTCATGCTTTATCTCTACAATTCCATTCATAGGATGTAGTTGTAAATATGTCTAGCGTGTTGTTCATTGGTTAAAAAAATCTTTGTGTGTGCTATGTAATACACTTTATAATGTAATGTTCCATTCTGTGTAAATTGTGTACTCTAATTTCTCTGATTGTGATTATTTGTACACCTGTTAAGAGCTTTTCTTTCCAGGCCTCCACCTCCACATAAAAGGGGTGTCTTAAGATCAGTAAACAAATGGATGTAAATAATACATAAGTAACCCATCTAATGGAACGTTTGACACCAGAGAATAAAAATCTACATGCTTTAGTCCATAGCATGACGAGAAGTTGACCTTTTTTCCTGGGCTTTGGATACTCTTTCATTTTACTCACCTTGACTTCCCCATTCTATATCACTGTGTGGAAAGCAGGCTTATTTTAAAAGTAATACCAAACCTTTTTGCACTTTACTGTGCTTTGGAGTAAAACTGTTTAGACAAAACAGTAAAAGCAGAACAAGGTCTCTGTAATGCTCTTGAACAGGTTGGGCTATAAATATTGAAAGGTAATGTGCTGTCTTGTTTGTCTTTGCATATGTTTGTCATTTTAGCCTAGTATTTTATCTTGTGATTCCCATTTTCCACAGCCAGTTAGACGGTTAGCTTGTCGGTGTGATGGTATCGTTGGACAAGCTTGTGATTGGAGGATAGCATCACAGCCTTGTCATACTGCTATGTAGGCATTACACTGGAGAATGGAATGCAGTTGTTTCCCTAGTTTTGTAAACATTCATTCTACTATCCTTGTACCCTTCTCAATTATGTCATTTTTTCTAAGATGAGCAGTGCATATCCAGGTTCATTCCTATGTACCTTGTTCATAATTCTTAAAGATTTGTTCGATACTACTCTTTGTCACACATCAGCCTGGCACCCAGCTTTCATTTTCAGTTCCATCCATAGTTTCATCCTTCTACTAGTGAAATTCCCAAGTTGTTGTAGTTTTCTTCTTCTTCTCTGGAGTCATGTCACACATTACTATGTGTTTTTTGTTGAAGTTTGCAGAAATCTTCTTAATCCATCTGTAAGGGGAAATGTCTTTTTCAGGACAGCATAAGAATTTCAGAGAGGCACATTGGGAAGGATGAACCTGTTTTTCACCACCCTCATCCTTACAGGTCACAGTGAAATACGGATGGGCCAAGCAGCATAACTCTATCCTATGGCATGCTAACCTGGGTAACGCCAGCCATTTGTAACCTACACAATGGCATTATGCCTTCTTCTGCTCTAATGGAACACATTCCCTTTAAGAACAAAACATTTTTGTCTATTGCTGCTCATAGCATTGCATGTGTCTTTTACTCTCAGCTGGTGACCAGACCTTTATTTTTTTCTGTAATACAACTTTTAGGGAAACGTTGGAATGTGCTTCAGAACATTTGCTGTTTTATTTTAATGCAGGCCGACAGAAGAACCTTGACTACTGTGCGAATTGCAGCACCAAATGCATTGTCTTTTAATATCCTGTACTACTCTTGTCATTTTCCAGTTAATTAGAAACTTCGAAGTATGTAAAAATGAAACTGTTTGAATGAAATTCTTTGCTTTATTTTCTAGAAACCTTTACAAATCTCCTCAAAGTTCTAATTACATCCTAGAAAACCTGCATGTGTAAACAGAGGCTACAACTTAATATGAAGAAAACAAAGCTTCCCATGTATTTTTTCTTTGTTATGGACACTGTATATAGTTTATTTTGTCCTATTCCTGTTGTTACATTATTAAACTATTGTTTTATAAAATGAATAAAAACATTTTTGAGTAAAAAAAAAAAATTGGCAATTCTGGGTCAGTCAACAGCTACAGTTATTTTCACCTTAATGAATTCAGATCATGTCACAGCAGTGGTGAGATGCAAAACTATTTTACTAAAATTGTTTTTCATGTTGATAAACATTATCAACATAGTGTAAGTAAATTCATAATATAAAATAAAATTGTAAAAGTGTTTATAGTATTTGTTTTCAACATAGTAGAGTTCTGAGGAGATTACTTGCCCAGGGACATATGGAACTGATGCTTTTACTGAGAGAAGTATTAGGGATAAATTATGTGTATTCAGCTGTGGATTTATTATTAGCCCATATGCAGTGTCCGCAGTGGTGATTACTGCAGCCCCTTTCAGTTATTTTTGATTAACTAAAAGTCCATCCTTGAAAATTGCAGAGGATGTCAGACTGACTGCTGACGGTGTTAAAAGTATACATTTAATGGGCTTTAATGCTTCACTGAATCTTTTTTGAAACAAAAAAGAAGTAGGTGTAATCGTAGCTTGCATTTTTCAGTTCATCCACTTTGACAAAAAGTGGTTGAGAGTTCAGTAATAAAATTAAGGTCATCCTGACTCTTATCTAAGAGAAGAGAGACAATTTTTACTGTATCTTCTGCATTGTCAGGTGGAATAAAAATGATTTTTTTTAATCACACGTTCAAGTTCAGGAGAGGACTGAGTTACTTTAGCTTATTTCTTTGGTTATGTTGATTGAAAAAAAGTAGAGAAATACTATCCTATGGAAAAATAAATACAATGGAAAAAAGACTTCAAAAACAATATTTTTAAACCAATCACCAAAATTAAATTACAAAATGAAATGTTCAGTCTTTCACTTTTTCTTTGAAGCTAACAAATAGTTATACCCACAGACGGGTAAAATCAAACCATTCATGACACCAGCTGTAAAGTATTGCTGATCTTGAGCTTGTGTTATAAAGCAGGACACGTTTATTCGTAGAGGAAATACCTGTTTTCCTTTGAAGTACAAATAAAAGAAAAGATGATTCACAATAGGCGTACAAGTAGCTGGTGAATATCTGCAATATATGTTCTAAATAGTTAACTACATTATAATCCTCCATGCGAGAGACCTAGAAATTCTTAGGAAGTCACTCAGAGTCTGCACTGCATATGTGAAGGGAAACCTTCACTTGGCGATGTAAAGGTAAGGAATACCGTCCCAAAACCATACTTTTATTACACTGACTTGCCAGTCCACAGATTTATAGTCATTCCAAGGTGTTTCTTTTGTTTCATCTAATCTAGATGTGTTACCTTGGAACTCTTCCTTAATTCTGGATCTTTGGGTCCCTTGAAGTGGGTCTATATTATGTGATCGAAGAAACTCTTCTTCGAACACATAATCGACACATGTACAGTGAACGCTGTAAACTGCGAATGGCTACCTCCTCCAATTATTTCCTCTGAAAAAAATTCAAGTGGCTGTAAAATTAAAAAAAAAAAACTTGAAAACACTAATCAAGTGGTGGGGGGGCTTCGCCCCACACTCCACTTGATGTGGGGGGCTGTGCCCCCCCATACCCCCCTAACTAAATGTACCAACTCTGAGATCGCTCTGCATTGAAGAAAAGGGCAATTCCCGATAACGGCCAACTGAATTTTTTCCCAAGGAAAAAAATTTGAGGATGTGGCCATTCGCGGTTTACAGCGTTCGCTGTTTATGTGTCGATTATTATGTGTTTGAAGAAGAGATTCTTTGATGACATAATATAGACCCCCTTGAAGTATGTTTCTCAATACCACTTTGGTTCATAGGCTCATAGGTGTTTACTAGGCTAATGCCTTTTTAAGCCCCACCATGCATCCCAAATCTCTGACAAGTTGTGGTACTCTTGATTAGTGTAAGCAGGGGCTTGGGAGATGAAACATTTACAAGGTAAGTACTAGATTAGCTACCCTTGTCTGCAATTTTAAGCCTAGCTAATTTTCCTTCGAAAAGTGAGAATCAAACCCTGTACCTTGTGCTTTTGACGTAAACACCTTAACCATTATGCCATTATACCAACCCCAAAGGAAGCAAGGTTCAACTTACTGTCCCCACCAGTTAGCAGTTATCATATTTCCCCCCAGAAGTTTTCATGCTAGGAATGAACATATGCCCATGATAAGCTATGTTATAACATCACATTTGGACTATATATATATATATATATATATATATATATATATATATATATATATATATATATATATATATATAGATATATATATATATATATATATATATATATATATATATATATATATATATACACTTTCATTTTCTTTGCTTCTTTTTTCCATTTAATACATGTATTAAAATGGATCAAGAATAAGAATAAGACTTAATAAAGTCTTGGAATCTCCTTATAGTGCTGGCTGTCTTCCTTTTTTGTGTTTCCTGATTTTTGGCCTTTGCACTTGCCATCCGTGCAAAGCTACGTGTTTGGTTTGTTCTTTTTTTCACATACTTCAGATATCAGTCTTGGCAGACACTGGTAAAAGTTCTTGTGCTTGTGTGCTATTTCCTTGCAGATTACATGTCAGAAGCTTTTTAAGATCTTGAGTATATTGGAAAAAGACTCCATATGAGATTGAAAGATGTTGCGCTAAGCTAAGATTCTTCATTCTGGACTTTTCTTAGAAAATTGTCTGTTGTTTATTCCTTCCCATGGTAGGACTTCATGTTTCACTGCCCTTGGACTTTACTACTGTGGGGATTATGCATGATAATCTCAGTCTCATTCTGGTCCTCAGTTTCTTCAGAAGACTTAAAGCCTCTGAGAAGTGCACCCCTTGCTCCTACCCCTGGAAGTATTTGCTTTTAACACCTTTATTGAATTATCACTTAAGACATAGGCAAATATACATTTATATAAAAGAAAACAAACCATGTTAACATGTTTACAGTTACAACCATTATACATAATATATTTTTATACAATTATCATCAATCCAGTGTTACATAAATTGACTAATTCCTGCCTTTTTTAAAACTCAGCCCTCCTCCAAAACGTTATTCTACATGTATTGTTCCCACAATTTAATTTTTTTTATGTAATTTGCTCCTGTCCTTTTCTAAAGATACCATTTCCCTGTTACAGTATTCACTACTTCAAATACAGTTGGTTTAGACTTTGATTTAAATTTTCTAGTAATTGCTTTTTTGTAAGCCAAGTGAATTAAACGTAACAAGGCCTTGTCACGTCTGGGTAGTTCAGATCCTGTATCCCAGCTCAAAAAATAATTTCTTTAGTTACACCCATTTGCTCACCCAATATTTCTGACAGAGAACTCTTGTAGGGAATTTTTAAAGTCTGCCAATTCATTACATTCCCAAAACGTATGTTCCCAGTTAGCTATCTCTTCCACATTGCACCTCCAGCATTAGCCATCTATCTGCGGAAAAAAATTATTTGGAGTCTGCTTGGGGTATAAAAATACCAAGGCAAACACTTCCAAGCAAAAATCTTTTGGACGTTGTTGTATATTTGGGAGACATACATATGTCCTCCCAACGTCTATATTACATAATCAAACTTTTAAAAGTTCGAATGTCATATGGTCGACACCATATGATTGAACTTTTAAAACTTCAAAAATGTAATAAAAAAAATAAACCAAAGAAAAACCTACCTGAACAGTTTAAGTAGGGGGCAAGCCCCCCTGCATCCACAGCACACCCCACTCTTTAAATATACCAACTCTGAGATTTCACTACAGTGCAGAAAAGGGAAATCTTCCCATTCTGCACTCTATGGAGATCTCTGTTGAAATGTTTGAACTTTTAAAAGTTAGATCATTTGGTGTTGACTATATGATGTCCGAACTTTTAAGAGTTTGACAACGTGATATAGAACTGTCCTCCCATTGTCTACTTGTGAATTGATTATCCACTCTCTCTTTCCAATCATTTTTAACCTCCTCAGATCTGAACAACAGCCCTTGGACTTCACTGGTGTGGGATTATCCATGATTCCTTTAGTTATCATGCAAGATTTTACATGCCTTACTATCCCTTTTTTAACTTTTGTTCTAGATTCAACTAAAAACTCTACCAGTTCTGGTCTTTCACTTAGGATTGCTTTATCCTGTTCTCTTTGCCTGCACTCTGATATCAATTCCTAATTGGAAAGGCAGTCTCTATTCTGCATTTCAGATGTCTTCATGGCCTCTTCTCATTCTATTACCTTTTCTTCTCAAGTTATTTGCTCCCAGTAGCTTGGTTCCTTTGCCAGTTTTCTCCAGTATATTCCAGCCTACTATTGCTTGTAATTGCAGTAATTCTTATAGCCAGCGTCTTCAGAATTTCATTTACCCATTCCTGTGTTCACTTAGTTCTTAGAATACTTTCTACTGTTTTATGCATATAATATTTTCGCTTTTTTTTTTTCTCCCAAGTCTTTTGGGTTTCTAATACCGTGACGGAAATTACCCCAATTGATAAGTCAAAGTATCATTAAAGTTGATGAAATTAGTATTGTTTCAATCTTTGATGTCAGCCAGTAGTGCTCTTCGCAGCACCTGCAATGTTCCCAGTAATGACTCCTTCTGCAGTTCATATGGAGTTACTTGCATTGGTAACTTACCTAAATACGACTGTTAATTCTTTGTTATAAGACCCATTACTCCTACTACTATTGGAATTCTTAAGTTTTTTCCTCATTGCTCTTGTTTCTGCCTGCAGATCCTGATAATTTATGATTTTGTGTCTCTCTGTATGCAAGACACTGTAGTCATGGGTGTGGCAATTTCAATGATCAATGTCTTGTCTTCTTTTCTTGGACCACTATATCTGGTTTTCTAACATCTATCTTTTCAACTGTTGGTAATGGATGATCCCAAGTGATGTAGACGTCTTTCATTTTCTATGATGCTTTGTGGCTCTTTTCCCAGTGTTTTTCGGCCACTTCACTACCCTAATGTTTGCACAATCTCCAGTGCAACAGTCTCGCCACATTATTATGCCTTTCAGTATACAGTCCTTCTGCCATTAGTATGTCATAATCAGCAATGAGGTGTGAAAATGTTTCCAGTTCGGTTTTATAAAACCTACATTTGTCTGTTCCTCCCAAATGTTCAATGGACTTTATAAACAAACGCTTACGCAGCCCACTATCTTGGGCTGCCAGTATTAACCTTTCATCTTTTGGTTTCAATTCACCTCTCCTTAACCATTCCTGTGTTCATTTCTGATTAACATGAGGTTCTTCCAGAAGTTTTCTTGCTTGCAATTATATTTATGCTTTTTCCACATTTCTTGCCTTCTCACCTGATCCTTCACCTTATATTCTTTCTTTTGTTTTTTGGCACATTCAGTTGCTACCTGATTTTTATCTACTTCTGGTTTAATTTCCATTTTTGATCCTGATCAGCTTCTGCTAGATTAAGCAGAGTAGTCATCTTAGAGTTATTCTCCTCATGTTTCAAAACTTTCACTATGTTTGGGTCGTGTGAGGTCAGCAGATATGTGTGGAGTCCCAAAATTGCAGATCTGTGCATATAATTAATTTCAAGGAGGCCCATTCCTCCTTCGGAACAGGGAATATATAATGTTGTTATGCACTGATTTTTATAAATAGTTTGGTGAGCATGAAGCATCTTTCTTGTTTTCCTATGTAATCTGTCCAACATGTTTTGGGGCCAGTCAGTCACTCCAAAACTGTAAGTTAGGACAGGAAGAGCAAATTGGTTTATAGCTTGGATTTTGTTCCTAGATGTCAGTGCTGTTTTCAGGATTAATTTAATCTTCTGAAGTATTCCTTACTAAGTTTTATTCACATTTATTCATGTTTTATTGTTGATCCTTCATCAATTCCCAAATATTTATACACTCTTTCTTGCTCAAGTTCTTTTAAATCACATTCTTGTCCCAAACTGATGTTTTCCTGGTGTTGCAATTTCCCTGCTTTAAAGGTTGCTTTTGCACATTTATCAAGACTGAATGACATTATTATATCATCTGAAAAAGTTTTGACAACTTGCAGTTGTGCTTTCAGTTCCTCATCTGATGAGCTATACAGTTTTAAATCATCGACAAAGAGAAGGTGAGAAGTCTTTACACTTTGTTATTTTCTGGGAGCCAGATTATAGCCATGGCCTAAGCTGTTGAGTAAACAGTTTTATGGATTAAGGGCGGGGCAGAATAGTAACAGTGACAGAGAGTTACCCTGGAATATCCCTCTTTGTATTTTTATCCCTGGGATAACAATTTGTCCTTTATCATGGATTAACTGCAAAGTGGTCTGCCACTGTTTCATGGTCACTGCAATGCAGTTGATCAGTGTGGGATGTGTCTTATACATTTTTAAGCACTCTTTTATCCATGAATGAGGGATACTATCAAATGCTTTTTTGTAGTCAATCCATGCCATACTTAGATTCTTCCCCTTTCTACAGTTCTCCACTATGACTTTAACAACAAATGATCCTTTGTTCCATATGACTTTCTTTTATTGCCCTTTTGTTCTACTGCCATAATTGAGTTTTCGTATAAATGACTATAAACTCTGCCGGCATCAATTACTGTGCATAGTGTATACATTGTTGGAAGGCAAGTTATTGGTCTATAATTTTTAGGGTAGCTTGCAGGTTCACTCTTAAATAGGAGCATTGTTTTTCCTGTTGTTAGCCAGGTTGGAGTCTGTTCTGGGTGCTCATATAAATAATTCTTACGCTTGGCTAAATCTTCGTGCAACGGTGTTCGTACTTTTAACCAGAAGTTAGGTACTGCATCCAGGCCTGGGGTTTTCCAATTAGAGTCTTTTCTTAACTTTGTTTCAATCTCTCTGGCTGTTACTTCATCCTATTTCATATCCTGTATCTTTATTCTTTCTTTCACTTTTTCTATCCATTTAGTATCTTTGTTATGTTCCACAGGATCTTCATAGATACTTCTCCAAAATGTATATATTGCTTCTTTTTTTGGCGGTTTTTCAATTCCTTTTACCTTATTTCCCAGTTCTCTATAAAACCTTTTTGGGTCATCAGTAAATTGCTTGTTTTGCACTTTTCCTTTATATTTATCTTCGTATCTTCTAAGTTTTGCCACCTGTGCTGAAATTTTTAGTTTATTTGCGATAGTGCATGATAGATCCTGATCTGTTCTAATATTGCACATTGCTTTTATCATGTCTATCTTTGTTAGTATTTTTGTTGATCTATTCCCTCTTCTATAGTCTTCTAACAATGACACTTCTTGTCTTAATTGCTTTATAATTTTCTCTGTTCAATATTTCCATGATGGTATGTGATTTCTCCCTTTCCTATCCATCACTACCCTCTGTTCTTGTGGTAGAACTTTATCGGTTATTAATTTAGCTGCACAGTAATATATCCCGTTTGCTTCTGTTATATCGCATGGATCTCTATGAACAGTCCTAATTACTGTGTTCATTTGTTTTATCAGACATCTGACATTTTGGGTTTTATTAACCTTCTGCAGTCTGTTTCTTTCATTGATCTTGATATATATCTGTTCATGTCTATTAAATCAAGCAATTTGTCTCTTAGCTCATTTTCTTCCAAATGGAGGGCACATCCCTTGTTTTCTGTAGAAGATTCTGTAGCATCTTCCTGTGACACAGTCTCATCAATTTCATCCTGTGCCGTCTGCTGCTGTATCATATGGGAACAAACTGACCTGTCACTCCTCATCATTGACTGCATCACAGTTTCCTGTTCCTTCCCTTTCTGTCTAGCTTCAAGTGAACATTTATACTGGTTTCCTGTGGAAGGCTCTAAATTATCTTCATATGGCACCTGACCAATTGCTTCCTGTTCCACTGGTTTCCCCTTAATTTGGATATCCATTGCTCTATCCTGTTGTGGTGCTTTCTGCATTAGATTTTCTCCACTGAATCCTTCACTTTGCAGGTACTCCATAACGTCAGTTTCTATTTCTTTAACTTCTCCATTACTCATCTCCTTTTCTACTTTTCCTCTTTGTTTTCTTATTTTTTGTATTGTAAAGTTTTCTGCCTGGATTCCTTTGTCTGTATTTCTCTTCAAGTATCTTTGGTGCTGCTCTTTTTGTATTGGTTAGTTTTGCTTTCTACTTTGCAGAAATATTACACCATATTAGATCTCTTTTTCTTTCCCATGTCCATATTTTTTCTTCAGATGTCTCCTGATCTTTCTGTTTCTCCTTACTTTGGGGACTCACTCCATCATGCTGTGATGTAACCTGTGTTAGACCTTCTACACCAAATCATTCACTTCGCAGGCACTCCGTAACTTCAACTTCTATTTTTTTTAACTTCTGCTTTATTGATCTTCTTTTCTACGTTCCATCTTTGTGATATTTTTTATTGTGAAATTTTCCATATCCGGATGCTTTTGCCTGTATTTCTCTTCAAATATCATTGGGGCTACTTTCTTTACATTGATTAATTTGGCTTTCTCCTTTGCATAAATATTGCACCATATCAAATCTCTCTTTCCCATGTCCATATTTCTTTTTTATACTTTTCATATATCTCTTGGTTTTGTTGTTTATATTTTTGCACTTCCTCAGATGCTTCTTTTTCAAAACAGATCAAGGTTTCTTGATCTATATACGTTTTTTCACAAATCTGTTGTATTAATGAACACAAATTGTCATTTGAAGCTTCTGAAAATTTTTCTTTCCTCTAATTTCTCTCTTAATCGTTTTGTATATTTTGTGTCTGGAAATTCTGGGCTTTTTAAATAGAAGTAATAATACATAATTTCTTTCTTATCCTCAATAGTCCACTTTATTGTCTTTATGGCTCTTCTTTGGCCTATCAGTTTTTGTGGCCTACTACTTCCTTCTATAACAGGGGGGGGGCACCCTCTGAATAATATTATGTATGGCTGTTGTTATTCTCCTTAAGTATCTGCATCCAAACTCTCTGTATGTCTTGAGCCCCCCCCCCCTCATCATCATCCCTTTCCACTTTGAATTATAGCTTTCTGCTTGTCATATGTATATGAGCTTTAACTGTGTAGCTCTAAAATATCCCTTTAAATCAGGTAATCCTAAACCACCCTGTTCTGTTGGAAGGATCACCTTATCCCACTTCCCCCTTGCCCTCTTCCCCTCCCACATAAAGTCTTTCATCTCTATTAATTACTGTCCAACACCTCTCCTGTATTTGATAAAAGTGTGCTTGACATGTATATAAAACAGAAGGGACTAAAAACATTTTCACTGCTTGTATCTTGTTGTCCATATCCATAGAAAAAAGCTTCCATTTTCTCAGTTTTTTTAATTATCTTTTGTTCTCTTCCCACATATCATTAGGTGCCATAACAGAATCCTTTTTAACCCATACTGTATGTCTATTTGTTTTATTGTTTTGTTAAATTATATTTGTTAACGAGAATATATCGCATAACATGGACATTTTTTTAGACTCACCTGGGAGAGCTGTCTGATTAAGTAACTTACACAGAGACAAACTTCAGGCAGATGCAGCTGAGTGATTCATATTCTAGGCTACGAGAAGGAGCTTATTAATAGTTCATAAACTTAATGTTCTACACTACCTGCCAGATTAGTACACCATAGGGTGTTCATTTTGCCTTTCCAGCTGATTAGCTACAGTTTTTGTCTGTTTGGCCTTATCTCAGGGAGTGGTCCCTCAAATCTCCAAGGCATGGATCAGGAGACCTTGGGACTGTTTCTTCATTTTGTAGGATTTTTTCACAGGCCTAGTTGGGCTTGCTAGCCCTGGCTGAGTAAAAAAATTGAGCGAGTATGAACCAGGCTTTTGTGGCCAAATGTGCGAGAATATATACTTTTTTTACTGTTGGTGGAAGCTGGAATCAGAATTGGAGGTTTTAAGCTTAGGGGTCTTTGTCTGATGACAGCGCCAGGCAGTAGGCCTGACACTCATGGCTGTTTTAGGGCCCTAGTTTTCCTGGTTCCCTGTGTGTACTAGTTACCTACAAAAGCTAGATTTAGAATAAGGTAGCCAGAGAGGCCAAGTATGTCTCACTCCAGGACCCAGCATGGGCAGAGGGCAAAGAAGACTTCATCCACACCAGGCAAATACTGCACTAGTATAGAAAATGTCTTGTTAATCCTCTGAGTTAGGGTCAGGGATGAGGTGCAGCCAAGCTCTCTGGACATTCTTACTCATTTGACTTTCATGTGGCCCACTGTCTTCTGAACTTGTTGGATGCTTTGGCTAGGGCATCAGGTTCTGTAGCTCCTCTGTGTTTGATGGCATGTGTCTGAAATTGTCCTGTCCATGAAGGTAGGTGTGGCCATATAATGCTAGATGCTGCATTTGAAAGACCTTATTGGGTATATATTACAGGCTTCCTTGATAAGAGACAGTCTTCCACTTCATCTGGGGTAGGTACATTTCCATGCTATTTGTGTTCCTGTTCTTCCAAGAGGCTATGCAGATACTCAATTTGCAGACAAAGCATCCATTGCTAAACATGGTCTGCTTGTCAGCCAACACTCTAGAGCTCTCTAGAGTTACTTTATACCCCGGCCTGGGCTCTAACTGGGCTGATGGAGGGGTTGCTATCCTTTTCCGTCAGGGAGAACCATCCATCTGAGATTTGAAAGAGATGCATTCGTTGGCCACAGTCTGTATGTTTTCTCTTGTATATTACTGATTACTTAATTTATGCATTCTGTACTTGGATCTTTTTCTAATTCTGCAAATGTGGAGATGCATTAGAAAAGAATAACAAACTCACCGAAACACCTGAAATGTCACTTAAATTCATAAATATTATTCCCAGATTAATCTCTTAAAAATTGCAATTTAATTTTTTGAGACCCCCCCCTAAATAGTTAACTGTATATCTGTAAAAAAAAAAAAAAAAAAAAACAGAAATAACCTGAAATTACACTTAAAAATCATAGTCACCATTTCTGGATTTCATCTCTTGCAAATGAAATTTGATTTTTTGACAACCATAACTAGTTATTTTAATTTATATAAAACAATAATTGTAGCCAGAGGAAAATATAGTCTTATATCTGTAATTGTATGAAATGAGATGAGCTGGTGTAGTCCGGAGGTGTTATAGATCAAAGGTGTGTTTGATCAACAGTAACTACAGTATGGTGTGACAACCTCTTTTCCCCAGTTGTGATTAGGCCCCTGCTCTGGTGTCTGTCCCTGCAACTACTCAACTGGCCACAAGGTGGCACCCTTATTATTTTTTTCTGCTGCTACTTCTCTTTTTCCCATTCCCATACTTATCTTCTGCCCCCCTTAACCTTTCACATCTGTCCTTTCACTGAAACTTTTTCCAGAACTGCATTTTAGCCTACCCTCTCTTACCTTACCTTGTTTCTTCTGATTCTAGCTGTTCTACATACTTCATTTCTACACATTAGCTGACTAACTAATACACTTTCTCTACCCCACTGACTTACCTGTTAGTTCTTCCCATTCACTGATTGTTTCCTGCTGTACTCCACTCTCTTGTGTCTTCCCGCTCCGTTCGCCCTCCGGGCTCACTCCGCTCCCCTACCCTGCCCCCAATGTCCACCCGCCCCCAGGGTGTCTACCTTTATACTTTCTTAACCACTCCCCCTCTATTTCTTATTTCCTTTCCAACCAACCACTCACTTACTTCTAACCACACCCTACACTAATACCTCCACACCCACTAGATATACATCTCCCCCTGTCATCTCCTACCTTTCTCACAAAGGCTACTCTTTTACTCCTCCTCTGGCTACTTCCACTTATTACTCTCTTATTACCAACCTCACCCCTCACTTATATCTTCTCACCCCCTAGATACAGACCTTCCCCTATTCATCTCTAGCCTTTCTCACTAAAGCTAGTCCTTTTCCTTATACTGCTAACTATACTAACTTCCCTCTTCTCTTAACATGCCTAACCTGTGCCATTGTCTACTTCTAATTTCATTGTTCACTTCACTTACCGCTACCTATTTCCTTACCTCCTATGAACAACCCCTTCTCAAAACTCTTTTCATATCATACAAATACACTACTACATCACTCCCTGCTTTATGCACAAGCTTTAACAATTCCACATATAACCATAGCTACATCCAAGCTAAATATCATCGACTTTTTCATATAAAACATTCAATTCTTAACAATCAAAAGTTAATTGACTTTAATCCCAAACTTATCCAATATCATAACCTTACTGTCCTCCACTCTCTTATAGATGGAGATATTCATCCTAACCCTGGCCCAGAATTCCACTCATCCTTCTCTAACAGTAATGAATCTCATTCTATCCCCCTACTATCAGCCCAATCCTCTAAAACACTCTTAATTGCCCATCTTAATATACGTAGTATCTGCAACAAAATTACTCAAGTTCATGCTCTCCTAGATGTTCACCACTTTGACATCCTTTGTTTAACTGAAACGTGGCTTAAACCAACAATAATAGATACTGAAATTATTCCCCCAGGTTACAATATTATTCGACAAGATCGCATCAAGAAAAAAGGTGGTGGGGTTGCAATTCTTTATAAAGCAGGATTACAAATCAGCAAAATAAACCACAAACTTCATTCTGATGGCAATGCTGAAATAATTATTTCAAAACTACAACTAAACAACCAGAAATCAGTTAATATCATCTGTACTTATTTCCCACCAGGTAACAATCACGATAAACTAGAAGACCTATTAAGTTGGCTTTCTCTAAATTATCCACAAGAAACTATACTACTAGAAGACGTTAATACCGACTGGAATTTATGTAACAATACCAATCCATCCTCTCTGATCAACTTACATGGATTCACACAAGTCATCAATTCCACAACTAGAATAAACAAATCCAATAACAAAGAAAGCATTCTTGACTGGATATTAATAAATGGTCCAGAGCAAAACTATAAAACGGGAACCCTACCTGATGACCTTAGTGATCACTCTCTAATATATATAATCAGACATAAAACAAATGTTAACATTTCTCCCCCTGTTAGAACTATACGCAGTAAAAAACACTTTGACCAGGAACTGTTCCTAACTGAACTTAAACATTGTAAATGGGAACCCCTTAAGTCCCTTCCAATAAATGAAGCAGTATCCTACTTCAATAATACCTTCTTAACAATCCTAGATCATCATGCCCCAATTCGTACCATAAGAGTGAAAAATAAACCAGCAGCATGGCTCACAAGTCAGACTAAAAAGCTAATCCTTTCCAGGAATAAATCTTGGACCAAATGGCGTACCACAAAACTCATAACTGATCAGCAAAATTTCAGGCAACAAAGAAATATAACTAAAAAAGCAATCCTACAGGACAAGAAGAACTTCTATATCCAACTTCAACAATCTTCCCTTCAACAACCACAGAAGTTCTGGATCTCTATTAACCGGCTTATATCCCCTGGTAAAGTAGACACACCAGCTCCACTTAGCACCAACTCTGATGACCCTACAAAAATAGCAAATGCCTTTAATACCTTCTTTACTACAGCTGTACAAAACTTAGCTAATCAACAAAATCCTGACACTGCCAATTTGCCCGCTACAAGCCCCACCCCCCCTCCTTTCCACCTAGAACCAATACCCACCTCCTTCATCCTCTCCTTACTTCAAAAACTTAAACCTTCTACCCCCTCAGCTGACAAATTACCCGGGGAATACCTACAACTAGGAGCCTCAGCCATTGCCTACCCAATCTCTATATTGATTAACAGAACAATTAAAGAATGCACTATTCCATCAATCTGGAAAATCTCACATATTATTCCCCTTCACAAAGGTGGTGATTCTACTGAATACTCAAACTACCGTCCCATAGCTCTTCTGTCTCCACTTGCTAAAATAATGGAGAAATGCATCCATAAACAATTAATTACCCACCTACTCCACCACAATCTGTTAGCATACTGTCAACATGGCTTTCGTCCTTACCACAGTACTACCACAGCCCTGCTTTCTTTTACCAACTGTATCAACACAAATAGAAACAATAATTTCCTGTCGTCTGCACTCTTCGTAGATCTTTCTAAAGCCTTCGATATGGTCAACCATAAACTTCTACTCCACCTTCTGAAGTCCCTATCTCTTGATAAATCTTCCTTGAGCTGGTTTACATCCTACCTGGATAATCGTAAACAAGCAGTTCTCTGGCAGAATCATCTTTCTGAACTCCTTCCTACTTCCTTAGGTGTCCCACAGGGCTCTATCTTAGGCCCACTTTTATTCTCCATTTTTATCAATGACCTTCATCTCTCTATTCCCTTCTCTACCTGCATTCAATACGCCGACGACTCTACAATTATTTGTTCTGTATCATCCCAAACTGAACTGCATTCTTTCACACAAAAATCTTTCTCCACAATAGAAAAATGGTTCTCTAACCATTGTCTTCTCCTCAACCCAAAAAAAAACAAATTATTGCTGTTTACACCCTCACACTCATCTCCCCCTCTTCATTTTACTTTAAATCAAACAATGGTACCATTATTTCTCCAGACACTACTACCAAACTCTTAGGAATCACAATAGATAATCAACTTAAATTTAACACTCACATAAACACCACAATAAAATCTACCAACAAAAAACTTGGATCCTTGTATAGAATTAAACAATTTCTAACACCTTTAGCCAGAACTACAATAGCAAGAACTCACTTAATCTCTACCCTATTATATGCCTCCCCCATGTATACTAACTTGTCCCAAAACAATCTTAACAGACTTGCTAGATCTTATAATAACATTGCCAGATTTGCCACTAACTCACCATATAGAACTCATCACTGTCAAAACCTAAAACAACTAGGCTGGCTTGAGTTACCTCACCTTCTACAATTCAACCAACTTATTATTGCCCATAAGGTCCTTTATCAACCAAACAATACCTCTATTCTCTCTACCCTCATAACACCATATTGTAACCTGAAAAAGCTACGCTCAACAAACAAAATGATGATGCAAACTTCTTTATCTAATAACTCAGCAGGAGACTCTATTTACTAACTTTGTTGGGAAAATATGGAATCTCCTACCAATTGACCTTACTGCTCTTACATCTCTCCCACTATTCAAAACTAACATTAAACATTTCCTCTCCAACCACTGGTTATGCTCTTGTAATAACCCTGACTAATTGTTTTTCTCTTGCTTTTTTCCTCTGTACTACCCTGTCTCCTTCTAAATATCTCTTTTAATCTTGACTCTTTGAACTTTTTCACTCACTGACCTTTCTACTCTAAACTGCTCTACCTAACCCATCTACCTACCAATCCTATTTTTCAAATACTGTCTTATCCTGTAGATGTCCTAAGTATCCTCTATATAAATATCTTATCTCTATTTACTAACTTACTTGTTTGGAAGATAGTGAAATCCCTTTTATACTATGTACTAATCTTTGTTTTTATTAATGTTTTTGTTTTTATTAATGTTTTGTTATACACTTTCTTAATGTTGTTTCTATTTTACTTGTGATATTAAATATTGTGTAAGCTTGGAGCTTTTCTCCTCGGGCCTCCACTGAAAATGTACATGTATCCAGTTGGACTAGCCCGGTTAACAAATGTAAAATAAAATAATAAATAAATAAATGTGTAATGCAAATACTTAAGATTGTATGTGCTGTAATGAACACTTTTCAGCATTACAATAGTAAATGTACTCCTGTCATGACAATCCTGACAAACATACACTGTCTAAACTGAAATTTTTGATCAAAGCTAATTTAGTTGATAATGTGAAAGTAAATAACCATGCCAAGGTGAAAAATGCATTTATATTTTTTAATTCATGGAGGAACATTATTGTAACACAAGCAAATATGTGCATGCTGATAGGAAAGGAAACCGTAGAAATTGCACAGCCTAAGATTGTTTGAAACAAAGGAGAAGGGAAAACTGAGATGTTTTACCTTAAATACCAACAACAAACATTTATGTAGATTGACATGTATTTTCATTGAACCTGGAAACCTTTGTGTCTAAAAGTATTGTATTGTATTTTTACAACTCCTTTCAGAGCTAAAACCAGCTTGCATCTTTAATGGAGTAGAATACCATGATGGGGACATGTTTCGAATGGATGCCTGCCGCTTCTGTCGGTGCCAAGGTGGTGTTTCAATCTGTTTTATGGCACAGTGTGGGGAGCTTAACTGTGACAGGTACTATGTGCCAGAAGGAGAGTGCTGTCCAGTCTGTGAAGGTAATTTAAAGGCTTTTAGCTCTTTGCATTCTGGAATAGTAATGCTTTATGAAATAGCCTCATTGTAGTAAAGTACTTTTTTTCCTGGGATTCCTCACATGTAATCCTAATCCAGGGTTAGATGCAGAATTTCTAACAAAACTTGTAATTGCCAGACCCTTCCATGATATCTGCATGATCAGCCCACTACCAAGAACTGCTAGCCATACCGCTCAACTGTCCAGATATTTGCAGAATATCCAGTTTGTCTTATATTTTTGGTCTGTTCCTCATCAAATTTGTGATGATCTGACAAGTCACTGGGATGATGTGAGGACTGAAGTCACAAAATAATGATATATATTCGAGTCTCAGACTTCAAATCCTTCAGAAAATGTATGTTAACACAAACCCTGTTACTCTAGCAATTTCTAAGGTTATAATAGCAATATTTGAAGTCTGTCCCTATTTTTGGGCCTTTGCTCCCCCCCCCCCATTTTGTCAGGCTTTCTCCCGATTTCTTGCATTGAGAGGTTGAGAGGTATGCTGCTAGACCTTGGCTATAAAACACACCCTCTCCCTTTCCCTTCTGATGAAGCCTTTGGAAAGGAGAGAAGGGACCTGTGTCAGTCTTTAAACCCATGTCATGCCATGTGGAGTGGAGGTTACCATAAGTAATTCTTAGTGTCCAGTAGAGTTTCTTTCATTTGCTTTGGTGCAACACAGTATGGCAGACATAAACGCTGTCTTGATTTACCCATCACAAATAGGAATTGAAGTATGTGAAAAGTAATGGTTTCAGGTTCACTTCTTTTGAATAATAGCACAGTATAATGTGACTCCTTTTGGGTGTTGGTAGAAAATCATCTTAACAAAAAAATGATCCTTTGTTTTCAAAAGGTATCCCTCCAAAGGATTGACTCTGTGTTGTGGCATTGTCTGACGGGCATCAGAACAGGTACACAGCTGGAGAAATAAGTAGGTCACTAACATAAAGAAGCAGTCAGTGCTGGTTGCCCGGGAGGGATACATTGACAGTGGAGGAACATGAAAGGGCTAAGCAGTCATAGGTAATATTGCATGGTCCCTGATAAATTATAGGAATGAAGACTTTATATTTTTTTTTTATATAAATTAAGAAGTTAGGAAAATCTTCATCTGAAGTTGGCTGATGTGTCGAATAAGGATTTAAGCTGAAGTACAGAACAAATTATAGATAGCTAACAAAACAAGTACTGACACCTCAGAACACATTACCAAAGAAAGGGGCAATTCTGATAAAGCTGTTAAGATCTGGCAGACTGGGGTAACATGCACAGGGGAAGGAAAGGAGTAAAAAGGAAAATTGTGTGCTATAGATTTATGAAACTGTGTGAAGTGAATCATCTGCACTGCCCAGATTAAGCAATGCTCTGTTTTATCCCAGATCCAGTACATCCAGTTCATAACGCTGCTGGATGTTATGCCAGTGGCCAGATCCGTGCACATGGGGACCGCTGGAGAGAAGATGACTGCACTTTCTGCCAGTGCATTAATGGTGATCCACACTGTGTAGCAACAGCATGTGGCCAGAGCTGTCTGAACCCCGTCAAGGTTCCTGGGGAGTGCTGTCCAGTATGTGAAGGTAGGGTTCTACTCATTCAATATCCAGTGTACATTACGTAGTTGACACACATAAATTGTACAAGGCAAAATTTGTTGCTCAGTGTGAAAAATTTTGCACGGCTTGTAGGTCATTTCAAGCATTGGAGTACTGTGTTTAAGGCAGGCTGTCACAGGAAATTGCAACAAGGTTGATTGAAATTCTGCTGTGTAGCTTTGCTAATCTTCCCTTGATATTTTGCTTGTTTTTGATAATTATGTCAGCATATTGGAAAATGGTTGCATTCAATTTCTTTTTGGTTGTACATTGTGCATTTTTTATTGTGTATTACAGGTGCGGGATACACTGTGACCCACCAAGATTAGTTCATAGATTAGATAGATTCATAGATTAGTACTAGGCTAGTTGTCTTTGTGGGCCATTTTAAGCCTAGCCAATTACCCCATGTGAGAATCAAACCCTGCACCTTGTGTCTGCAAGGTAAACACCTTAACCATTATGCCATCCTCCCACTTTGATATGCTGTCATGGCCACTGCTGTGACCCACCAAGATTAGTGATATGCTGTCGTGGTCACTGCTGTGACCCACCAAGATTAGTGATATGCTGTCATGGTCACTGCACAATTACAATGCTTTGTCAATACTGTCTTGTTTATGCAGCACATCACATTCTATTAGTTGTAATTTCATTGATTTGTAAAAGATGTTCATTCTTTCACTGTAGCTTATTTTTGCAGAATCTGTAATAAATTGGTCACTTAGATTTTTTTGAATGGCAGTTGTATAGGAGTACATCATCGGGAGAATAAGAAATTAAAATTACTTACTATTGTGAAGATGTGTGCTGCAGAGCATAAACAGTACACAAAAAACTATTTAAGTGTTTTGTATTTGCATGATCCAGCATCTGCCATTTTATTAGCTAAAGACAAGATGGTGGGGTAATAGCCATGTCCTCATTCCACATAAATGGCTATAGTGCCCAAGCTGTTGTACCTACTTTGACACCTGTGGCTTTAACACTGGCAAAAGCCTTTAAATTATAGTGCAACTTTTCTTAAGTAATTCTCTGGCAAGATTCTTCCTTATTTTGGTGAATTTGGGAAAAGCTGACTCTGAAGATCCTGATGCCTGACTCTCCTCTTCCAACCCCATGCCTGTTTCCTGAAGTTAATTCCATGCACCATCGTGCCAGCCTGTTTGGAGGCAATGACAGGCATTGATATATATTTAAAGAAGGAACTGCTGCTTCCTGTAGAACCTTCAAGTCTGTTGCTTTGCCCAACTTTATTTATTAAGTTGTTTGTGTGTGTGTGTGTGTGTGTGTGTGTGTGTGTGTGTGTGTGTGTGTGTGTGTGTGTGTGTGTGTGTGCGTGCGTGCGTGCGTATGAAGGTAAATGCTTTGACTTTTCACTTGCTGCAAAGCTCTCATGATGGTTTCTAGTTACTGCTGAAGTTATGTCAATCAGTAACTCATCTTTATGTGATAGAGTGACAGATTGGTCTTATGAGGTAACCATTCCTTTAGCGCTCACATTGCTTCTGCAAATGTTCAATCAACTTACGCTAATGTGTAATAGTGCCTTGGGAGCATTTGTTTTTGTATCTATATCTATATAACAGTGTATATATATATATATATATATATATATATATATAGAGAGAGAGAGAGCGAGCATTTGTTTTTATACCTATATCTGTATATATATATGTATATATGTGTGTGTGTGTCTTAGTGTCTCTGTGTGTTTGCATGTTTTTTTAGAGTTTTAAATTCTGAAATTAAGATTTCTGTCTGATAACTGCTCATTGTTAGAGCAGAGCACATGATTCCCAGTGACACATGCAGGCTTAGCTTGTAAGGCTTGTTTTGAGGGCAAAAAACCACGTAGATGTAAAAACTATATATCAGTGATATGAGGTCTTAAAGGACTGTGAAAGCCACACACAAAGTTTTTGTGGTCATCACATTATTATGCCTCTAGGTATATCTGTTTCCAAGACCCATTAACCTGCTTGTTGCACGTTTTGGGCCTAAAGCTGTGGATATGACGATTTGGTGCTTATTATTTTGTTTAGTAGACCGTCAGTCATTCTACATGCCTCAGTTCACTGATCACTAAAATCTCACTTTGTCTTGACTGCTGTTTTAGAATGTGAAAAATGATGGCATCTTACTTATTATGCTTTACTTGGTATCTGCTGCTTTAAACCACCAAAACAAGGGGATAGTCACTAGGAAGTTAAAAACAAGTTCTAGTCTCATACTCATATGCATGTGCATAGAAAGGTAAGCAGCTGGTTTATAAAGTATAAATTGCTTTTGTAAATTGGATATGGGAATTTGCCACCCAGAGGTTTTTCCTTGTTAGTGTCTACATTCAGGAAGACTTGATTGGTCTGGTAGACCTCCTGAGCTGCAGTTCCACTAACTGTTGAAGCCTAATGTGATACCAGACAGCATTCTGATGTTTTGGATGTGGAACACTTTGAAAATTAATTTGTTTGCAGTCAGTAAGACTGTGATCCTGTCTAGCATCTGATACCTACAGGATGGTAGGGAATGTGGACACTGGCATGTTCTCAGAAGGTTGGAAGGGGATATTTACCTGTGATTTATACCTTGTTATCATCAATCCCTCATCTGCGGCATAAGTCTGATGAAGTGATTCAAGTAACATTCTCATTAGTCCCTTGTGGCCTCAGATAACCTGGTGTTCAGTCCTTTGGACCTTAGCTGCTGTGGAAAGAATCCTAATCCGAGTAAAGTGGCACTGTGAAAAGTACATTACAGTAGCTTGGTAGCTTGGTTCTTCTGTAGGTGGCAGTCCAGCCAACAGGTCTGGCAAAGATTGTTGCGGTCTAGGAAACTATGAAAAAGCTACCGTTGCTATAAGGTAAAGAGGAAGAGGTTATTCTTTTTCACTACTACGTTCCTTGTACAAGGAAATTAAGAACAGCTCATACTGGGCTGTGGCATTGTTTTTGCTGCCCTACAGAGCTCCTTCTGCTGCAGCTGTTGGTCATTCTTGGGATTTATCTGTCCCCCCCCCCCCAACAGGGCTATCCTATTTGACCCTTTTGTAACCACCCTATCCTAATTGGTATAGCACCACCATATTACGCTTTGGGAGGTTCCAGGCATTCCAGGGAGATTAGCTTTTTGACTACACATTTACTGACAAAAAAAGTGGGAGATGAGTCTTGAGTGTCTGGATTTTGTTATGCTGCTTTCCCCCGGGGTATTCCATAATTTTCAACATGCATTGTTTAAAAGTATTGATCTTTTATGTCCTTTCTTACCCACAATACTATCTAAATAACTATGTGCTGTCTTCATATAGGCTTACCTGACACATGTTCCCATTGAGCTTTCTGGTTTCTAACAGCAAACACTGCTACAGCTGAAAATCCCACTCCCTTCTGCTAGGAGCACCTGCTGCTGATTGCTGAGTCCTGTTTCTGCTCAGGTGTCGAGTGTTGTTTTTGAATGCTGGTCAATAACATCATTTTTTTATTTTGTTTTTGTTTTCTTTTATAGTTCCTGCCAGCTTCAGGCTTTCCATGACCCTTTGACTCCTTTGATCCTGCTCTTGGGCAAAAAGCTGAGTGACCTCTTTGTTCCCATGTAGGAGAAGCATTATCTTCCAGGTGCCCATCCCGTTGTCCAGCTACAGCATGGGCTGCTTGTCATGTGCCCTGGTACATTGCCTTTGCTGCACTATGTCTGTACTAGTAACACAACCAGCTTTTGCTATGTGACAGTGCAGCAGCAGGCAGCATCATCTACTTGGTGCCATTCTACCCCCCTCCCCCCAGCTCTTCCAGTACCTGAGCCACTAATTGCACTCACGTTATCTGAGGTATAGTCAGGGCTGCACCCATATACTCCATCAAGTTGAGCACCTGGACACCTACATCGTAATCAAGACTAAAACCTCTGCAGCTGTGAAACCATTGCTTGTTTGAGACAGCTTTGTGATCTGGGCCTCAGCTATTCCACAATAATAATTCATGTTTTGGTCTATTGGCAATCCATTTTTTGAAAGAGAGCAAAGCTTTGGTTCTTAATCATCTGATGAAACAGTCTTTGAGTGAGTATTCGTTATAAGTGTCTTTCAAAAAAGTATCCTTGTAACAGACTTATAAAGGAAGTACTTAACTGTAATTCTTGATTTATAAAGAAGGCTGCTGATGAATAAGTAATGAATTATGCAGTTTGGAACGCTTGCATTTTAGCAAAGCCCTTCTTTGTTCAGTGTACCACTACACATAGCATCCTGACATTGTGGTGGTGCCAGGTAGACGATATAAACATCTGTAGAACTCTATGTACGTGTGAGTAACATGCTTTTGATAGCAGATGGATTTGTCAATAACCAGCCATGCAGTAATCTTAAAGACTGCATGTTGTACTGTGTTCATAGCAGGCTGCAGCAGGGGCCGAATTCCCTCATTACCCATTACAGAGCCTGGTGATGTGGGGCGTTTGTCCTAAACAGAAAAACAAGACTGGAATCCTACTGCAAACGTCTGTTTATGCAAATGTCAGTTTAAAACAAAAACAGCAGTCAGTTGGATGACATGCAGTCCCATTTTTTAGATTACAAAGTAACTGCTGAATCGTGAGGTAAGTAACAGTAAGACTTCAACATGTTTCCCGTGCACTGCATGCAAAAAAACGTTTCTCCTGGGAGTGTTGGCCTGTAGTTTTAAGAATAACAGAAACCTTTTTTTCTTGAATGTGTCAGCTTGCCAGAAACTTCTTCTAAGAATGTTTATGCATTTATTTTGTTATCTGTGCTAGCCATATTTCCTTGCACTTTCTGAATCCAGTTCACTGTTTGCATTGTGAACTTTAAGGCTGACAAGCTGTCTCATTCTACATTTAAATTATCTAGATCAGCAGACCTGTGTCCTGGAATGTATTTGTCTAGAGATGACAACCATTCCTTCTGAGTTTTTATCTATACATTTTCATCAGATCACCTCTTAACCAGTTAGTGTACCCCCCTCTAGTTTTTTTTCCAGATACTTAAAACTTGGGATATTGGTTCTGCATTTCACTAAGTCGTGCACGTTCACTACTAGTGTTCCTACCTTTGTGGGGTACGAGTTTAGAAAAATAAACAGTTATTCTCCTCCTTTACCTTGGGTTGCAACCTGTCAGGACTTTTTCCTGACAGTAACAACATTGGGGCCTCAGTCAAGAAATCTGTTTTTGATGAGTGCTTGTCAGGTGTTTTGAGTCATTTTGACATGCCACAAATTTCTGAAGAATATATTTCCCAAACTGTTTACTGTTTAGCTTGGATTGCCTGTTTGCATGTACCTTACATTATTCTGATAGGGTTTTGTTTGTTTTAACTGGCAACCTGGGAGGCATGAAATATGACCATTAGTAGACAAATAGATTGATAAAAATCCTCTTCATGTTGCATCTCAAAAGAAATACACAAAGCCTGGCAAGTCTGAGCTTTTATGTTTCTAAAAGTAAAAAAAAATGGATTCCTTTAAGTAGCTCTTTTTGTTTTCTGTTAAAAGTACTTACGTTGTTTTCTTTCCTCGTAGATAAATAATACTGTAAGTAAGCACAAAAACTGGAGTCAGGGCAATTTTGAAGTTCACACTGTAGCTAACAGTGTACAAATGTTATTTGTTCTTCCTGTCTTCATCTCTTTAGTATGATTCTAGGCCCCCACGGTTATCATGTAATAGTTTCAGTAGATTTACCAAATCAAAAGCAGTAAGGTTGTAAAATATTTTTAACATATGCAGAATGTTTAGGTATTTGCTCATCTGCTACTTTCAGACCATTAATTTACTCTTTCTTCAAGACTGTTGCTAACATGATTATTAACTTTGAACAAAAAACAATGCACATTTACTAATTAAAATGGGTGGGGCAATAAGTATGGCAAAGGGTGGGGCCTTTGACAAGTTTTTGTCTGTTTCAGAGGTGGCATTCATAACTTTACTCCTGGCAAAGATGGTACCTTTGTAACAGAGTAGTCATTTTCAGAATGATTTGTACAGTAAGCGTTTTAGTACCAGAGGGCCAATCGTCCCTTAACCAATGTAATCGAAAATCACTTTAGTATGTACAAAGGACCTCTTTTATGGCCTATGCACACATCTTCAACAGCCTGTTTAGTCTGGACCTCCACAACAGGAATACACTTCCTTTAAAATTGTAGTGTGTCAAGGCATTATGTCTGTTGCACTTCTGCCGTCCAGTTTGGGGTTCTTGTTCAGCATGGTGTGAGTTCTGTTGGATTATTAACCCCCCCCCACAAGGTAAAATGTAACAGGTATACATACAGACACACACACACGTATACGATATTGCCATACCAGTTGTTTTTGAGAAGACCCTCTCAGTCAATTGCCCAAACTCAACTTTCTCTGCAAGTTAAGGGCATGTCTTAGCTTCCAGATACTTCTCCCATCATTTTGACCAGGACAAACCTACTAGATTTTCAACTCCTTTCCACAACCCCTGTTATTGGGAACTTTTTGGGATAGTGCACCTGACCAAAATCTCTGACAAGCCCCTCAAATATTTTTAACGCTTGAGACAACCTCCTTTGTACATATGAGTAACATGCAATCCTCTGTGTTCAGTTTGTACTACCTTTCTTATTAACTCCCCAACTGTTTGTTTTTTTTACCTATTTATCCTGTGTGTCATGTCTGCATTTTAGTATGATTGCAAGTTCGACAGAAGTATCACATTCAATTCCTCTTTGCTTGCGCATTATGATAGTACTTAAATTACCAAGAAACCATTCTATTTGCTATGGTTTTGGAATTTTAGAAGGGTGTTGCTTTCTGAAGTCACAGAACAAACTGATGGAAAGGGGAAATAATTGGCATTTTAAAATGGATTAAAGAGGTACTTGAAATCCAATGCAAGTATTGGTAGAAAAGTATCACTGGACCATTTTAGTTAATATTCCTTAAGTGCTATAATTTATAACTAACTGCCTTCATTTACCTAGAAGTGGCAAGAATCATTTGCAGTAATTTTCCATTAAGATAAGCACATTTTCTACTTTTATGTAAAGCGTGAGTACAGTATTTTTACATTCAATTCCTTTGTATGATTTTTAACGCATTTAGTTTTTGACATTATGCTTAAATATGTTGCTGAATGACAGAATAAAACTTTTCTTTTGAAAAACAATTTTCCAAGTGCCAAAACTTATGACGTATTTTAGATTATTGGAATATTGATGAGCTTTTCAGGTGTTTAAAGGGCCATTCTGTAGCACCAGGTGTGCAGGTCTTCAGAAAGTAATGCACTCTTGTAGGTTTCTGTTTAAAAGACAACACAACCTGTTGTTTCCCACTAACTGCAAAGCTAATGAGAAAATTTCCATAAACATACAGCTGAGAATTCAGAAGCTATTGTGTAGACCTGCAGTTCATTTGATTGACAGGTGTCAGTCTATTCACGTAACTCTTTACTGTGTCAGGTTCAGCTAAAGTTTCTAACCAGTAGGGAGGAGGGAGACTGTTACCAATGCAAGAACCATTGTCACTGTTTGAAATTATGCAGTTAAAGAGAGTCGTTAGAAAATGTCATGCTGTCCTAAGTAAATAGCTTCTTAATGTAATGGCATGAATGTCTGAATCATCTGTATGTCATATTGTAATGATGAAAAACATATTCTCTTCCATGTGTCCATAGTACAAATGCCATTAGTTTGACAAACTTGGATTGAATTCTTTTTCCTCAGTTTCTTGGGTATTTCTCTGATCACTTTTCCTTGTAGTGCTTTCTTGCCTGTTCCTGATTTTGTATCAGAATTTTACTCCTTCCTGTTTATTGCCTATATTGTACGCCATATTTGAGGGTGTTTAAAGTCACAAAATAATACCAGGTACTGAAGTTGTTTTGTATAAGCAGATTTGTTTTTCAGTCATGTTGATATGTAGTGTTCATACTTTTAGGATTTTATTCCTGATTACATTTTGTGTTATTCTTGAAGAAAAAGGTTAATGCTTTTGCTTTAAAGTATAGTATGCCTAACAGTGCAGACTGTTAAGGCTGAGATGCTAGCAGGCTGCTTCCTGTCATCCAAGGTTTAAACCTCTCAGCCTGCATTAGCCATGTATCAAATCTCTTCTGTTGCCCTGCCTCTGTATTCCTGGACTTTTCTAGCCTCATCAACACACTGTTTCACCTAGAGGAAGTTTCTATATATTGAAGTTGTTCCATTCTTAAACTGATTTTTGTGTCTGGCTTAATAGGACTGTGCAATGCTTTTGCAACCTGATGGTATCATAAGAGACGGCTTGTATGGTTGATGAATTTTGGGCCATAGCAGCAGACCCATAACAAGTGTGGGGCAAGAGTGGTACCTGGCCTCATCACAGTCATGAGGCATGCGTGTTGCTTTAGTCTAGGAACTGATCTCTTCCTGATCTGTCCCAGGAATATCTGCCTTCAGCGGTGCTGCTTGTAGCAGTAAAGCATTTAAGTGGCCATAACATAAGTTGAGGATGTATTCTATTTTTTCTTCTCATCTGTGTCCTCTGGACACCAAGCAAAATCTCGTGTTTATTAATTCGGGACAAAATATCCTGGCAAACACCTGTGTTGTAGTTTCACTTTTTGAACAACTTTGCCTTTTTTGTCTTAAACAGTTCATTACTTTGCCATTGCATATTCTGTCAGATTTAGGTGGCTACAGTTTTCTGCTTAGTTTATTTATGTACCCTTCACTCGTGCACCACGTCTTTCTTCTCAGTATGTAGTAGTTTTATGTCCTGCCTGTTCAATACCCTTCCTATCATGTTCTTTTAGAATGCACAAAGTCAGACTGCATCATTGGACTGGTGCTTATTTATAGTTGTGCATTTCCTCTGCTGAATTATGGAAAGAAAACAATTATTCAAGACTGTCATACAAATATATGGACAGTGCGCCATCACACACAGAAACCTTAAGTTTGGTGACTTTCTGAGTGATTTAATTAAACAGTAGGTGATGAGTTGCAAACAACAAAGGTAGATCCCTTTTTATGCACTGACTAGTTTACTGTCCATTTGTTTTTAGTGGATTGAATAAAACTGAGAGAATGAGGCAAGAGAGGTGGAAGTGTCCACTTACTAGAAAAATGTTGGTGCCTATGTTCCTATTAAAGAAGTCTGTGGTCTTTAATGCTAACTTCTGAACTTGCTCATTGTCCATGTACAAAGCAGAGATCAGTCAACTAGAGAGTTGAAGAGAAGAAAACTTTGAAATTTGGAGTTGGCATCTTACTGAAACTGCAGTGTGAGGCTCCATCTTTGACATTAGCTGTGAAACGTTAGACAGAAATTACTTGATTGAAGTGGAGTTGGAGTGGACATGGTTGAGGGCATACCAATAGGATGGGGGAATTGATGAGCAGATGGGAAAAAAAGCATGTAGATGGTTTGACTTGCCTTTAACCTTTTAAGCTCTGCTAGACAGATGTGCCTATTTTCAGACATGATCTTAGAACTTTGACTTGCTCAAATGACTTGCTATGATTACTGGTTAACAATTTAAGTTTAACAGTATCAGTTTCTCCTCAAGTAGCATATTTACTTTTACTGCAAGATGATCAGAAGATTGTGAGTTCTATTCCTACCAGGTGCTTAGATTCATTTTAAAGTACTGACAGTATGGTGCAAAATAAGGTGTGTGTGATTCATTTTAAAGTACTGCCACTACGGTGCAAAATAAGGTGTGTGTACACCTAAGGTGCCATCCTTCGACTGAGTCATTAAAGTGGAGTCCCATCTGCCTAAATTGGTGATAGTTCAAGTAGCTTTGAAGGAGTCTATGGACTTTACTGAAAAGAAAGAGTCATGGAAATTCCCCAGTGCCCTTGCCAGTCAATGTGAATACTTATTTGAGGATCTTCTGAAAATTGTTGTGTAACTACACAGTACACAGGTTAGGGTTGTAGAAATCAAACTTGGGTCATTCTGATGGACATCATTTCAGCTTGCTGCTTTAAATCACTCTGCTATGTTTCAGTTGACAGTTTTGCAGGAGTACAAGTGGCAGGGTCATGCACCACCGTAAGGTTATCGGCTCACCAACAAGTTATTTGGAAAATGCTTTTCACTTATCTTTCCTGAGTGTGTTTTAGTAATGACAGAAGTAAGAGAAGGCGTACGATTCTGTGGTTAAAATACATAAGTATTAGGTTCAATCAGGGTGGCTTTTAATACTGAGCTGATAGGCTGCAACCCATCCAAGTAAAATGCCTTGAATTGCTGTGGAAAAATGGTTTTATTTCTTTTTCTACTTAAAATACTTCATGCACAAAATTTCAAGTTCTCTTAGAAAAAAGTTGACTTACATTTTAAACATACTACCCAACAGATAGTAAGGTGGTTGTGTCATATCACAGGTCTCCAGCCATTTTGCAGGGGCAGAAATGGGACTTCTGTGGGTACTGAATGTGCTTCTAGACAAAGCAGCAAGCAGCTGTTTCCCATTACTTCAGTGTGACTTAGGTGACTGATGCTTGCAAAAGACTAAAGGAAAGAGAAAGCAAATAACTTTTTTTGTTTGTAGATCATGGGGGTAAAACTGCGTGTTGTGTTTTCTTAGTAAGTTTTTGTTTTACATAATACTGTAGTTCTTTATGAGATTCACTGATCTTTTGTTGAAGATATTCTGTTCATCAGGGTCACTGCCAGCCAGCCTTTGATACAATATGGATTTTTTTTCTTTTATACAGTTACTGTTGTATGTCTGTGTGTTTATAAGTGAACACATGGGGTGGGGGGTTGCAGAGGGGTGTGTACTGTATGTGTCTGACTGCAGTGGGCATAATTTAGTTATTCGTTTATGTATTTAATCACAATCTGTCATCTGAGGTGTACACAGGAAAGTGGCTGTAATTAATGAAACTGGTGTTTGTGTGTGTTTGTTTATGTATCTTTGAGTTGGGGGGGTTACACTGGATGTGTCTGACAACAGTGAGATGAAATACAGTACTGTAGTTATTATAAATTATTCATTCATTTCATCAGCTAACTGCGGTGGTGGTGCTGCGGTAGCGTTGTCGCCTCACAGTTAGACGTTGCACGTTCAATTCTCAGTTAGAGCGTCTTCTGTGTGTCGACATGCGTGAATGGGCGTTCCTTCGTTGAAGGTTGTACGTTGGGCCCGGCAAGCCAGCATGTAAAAATCTACTGCCAATCATTAGGGGACCGGAGTTCTGCTGTGGCGACCCCTAACCGGGAAAAGCCGAAAGACAGTAGTATTCATTTCATCAGCTACATCTTGTCTATTTTGAAAAAAAAACATTTTTCATAGTCAGTGCACATTTTAATGCAAATGCAAGTAAAATTACGTAACAATTACAGCAAGAAATTAGCTAGGAGCCTTAACTGATGAACAATAACAACTTGAAACCAGTGTATGCCAGCTTTAGCAAAGCTACAACAAATTTTCCAAGCATTAAGAACACTTTCACTATGTTAAGCAGTTTGTTCTATACGGCCAGGATTCTCTGAAGCAATCTTCTAAAGTCACTGTTGTAAGTGTACTGCAGATCAAAGGTCGTGCTTCAGTAGGCTAGCATGTCTGGCTAAGAAAGAAAACAATTAGCAGCTCTAGAGTTCATTAGGATTTCCACATTGAGGAATGATATAAAGTCTGGAGACTACTAATACTTTCAATAACCATGCATAATGTGGTCCAGGGTGTACATAGTCTAGTTAAAGTCTACAATTCTACGCAATCTTGCTTTGAAAGGGATAACCAGTCTGATGGTTGTACTAAGCAGCTCTGATACAACAGACCAAATTAAATGCAATGGCAAGAGTACTAGAATTTGTATAATTTTGTCTGCATGAGGAGCACAGCAAAAGTTGCCCCCCTCTCCTCAGTTGAGTGCAGATTTTTTTTCTGGAATCCAGTAGCCCTATGTATATTACCATATATTTGGGGTTTTCTTTAGAATATGAAGTAGCTGCAGCTGGGCATCTGACGATGTAATGGGAATAGAGTTGCTAAATTTTACAACGTACTCTCTTACTCACAGAAACTCATCAGTTTATTCTTTTTCAAATGTAACCAAAAGGAAATAAGCTGGTAAGGCTTGATAGCACCCTGCAAGGTAGAACTTTGTCCAAAGAAAGATAGACTTACTGCACAAGAGGGGGTGTGGACACTTCAGAAAGGGGTATTTAGAATAATGCTGTGAGGCATGCCTTAACTACACATATTTCCATAAGTCCCTGGGCTATAGTGTAACTTTCTTCCATAAGTAACTGAATGAGGAAAGGATGAGCATATGAGACAAATTAAGAATTTGTTTTTCTGTCCACTTAAGCCATGACAACCTCCTGTTTTTAAATCAGGGTGTCCATAGATAAGGATATCAAACCCTTCTTACTTGTCTTAGGGTCCACCTTTCACAGAAGTACATAGGAATGGTAGTCACCTTCTTGGGAAATTTGTCTGAGCTTAGAAAAAAAAAGGTTTGCTGGCAAGCAT
Source organism: Protopterus annectens (assembly GCF_019279795.1). Taxonomy (NCBI): domain Eukaryota; kingdom Metazoa; phylum Chordata; order Ceratodontiformes; family Protopteridae; genus Protopterus; species Protopterus annectens. Next base: position 777,429,796 of record NC_056727.1, on the reverse strand, counting down.
ATCTGCACCTTTGGCGATCTTGGTGGATCATTTTGGCTTTAGTGAGGAGATTGTGTCAAACATCCCTGGCTCTGTGGGAACCTTTGATCTGTAAGTCAGAGAAGTAAACGTAGGAGCAGTGTTCCAGTCGGTTTTGTTGAAGTATAGCATCTCCAGTGGCCTGCCAGGCAAGGCATGCATAGGTAAATGATGTAGATCGGACATAGGAAGCTTCTTCTTGAGGAAAATAATGGCAGCATCTGGAGCTGACAAGCTGAGCTTTGATTAGTGTCATTTAATTACCAAGAGGGCTGGGTGCTTGAAGTCGATAGGTAAGCCATTCTTGAAACACAAGGAGTGTTTCTTAGTAAAAGTCGTCTGTTTTCATGTGATCTTCTGGGAGGAGTACTGGGATAGTTTAACATTTTGCCCAGCCAACACAAATTTTTTGCTGTCCTTGGCAATTTCTAAATCCAGAGCCCTTTCTGCAATGTTCAAAAGTTTGAATATCACTTGTTTTAAGGGAGAATTGGTTTGGAACCTAGCTTTAATGATCTGTTTTCTCTTTCAGTTATGATTTTGTCCTGTAGACCCAGAACATTTGAATTTTCTTGTAAGCAACACTATAAATTGCCCTCCTTCATTTCCTTCCTTCAGCTCTGCTAGCCTGAGATTGCTTTGCTTCTTTGATGATAGTTTCCAAGATTATCCAGTTTTCTTGAATTCAGACTAACAAGCCCTTCATTTAATCTGTTCTATAGCTCATGAGATTTGAGTGACATTGATGGATTACACCATTTCTAAAAAAAAACAGTTTTTTTTTTTTTTGCAGTGGGATTCTGTATATCTGCAGAGCCAAGGTGTTTGTTTCAACTGTGTCAGTGATAATTTATTTATTATTGCCTTTTAGCAAGTTGGTATTGCTTTCCAAAGCCATATGAGTCTACTTCTGTGTGTCTCACCTTGAAATGCGCTGGCACAATTATTAGCTGTTGTTTTTGTAGGCTGCATTTAGTCCTGTTGTCCTCCCTGGAACAACAGATGAATTTAGATACTGTTGAGTTTGAAAAATAGAGATGTAACTATTAAGATTTGATTTTAAAATATCCTGGGATATAAAGCTAGAGCACAGTGTAGCTTTCATTATCCAGGCAGTTCTACATTATCCCACATTCAGACGTCTGAGGTTTTCACAGTCAGTAAAGTGGCTGTGTGTGTGTGTGTGTGTGTGTGTGTGTGTGTGTGTGTGTGTGTGTGTGTGTGTGTGTGTGTGTGTGTGTGTGTGTGTGTGTGTGTGTGTGTGTGTGTGTGTGTGTGTGTGTCTGAAAAGGGTTATGAGTTGTACTCTGTATGGCTGACAGCAGTGAGCTAAAATATGGGTTATCATTTATTTACTTATTTATTTGTTCCCATTCAGACATTTGAAGTGTACACCATCAATCAACTGGCGATAACCACCTCATATGTCTGAAGTTAACTCCTTAGGTAGCTATGGCATGTTTTATAATGAGGAAGTTTACTTTGGCTACAGTGCAGTTAATGACCATTTGTATTTGCAAAACTGAGACTGTACCATAACACAGCCTCACTCCATGTTAGTTACCCTTGCCCATTCGGTTGCTTCCTGCAGCCCCCTTGCTTTGAAGTCACCAGCTGACACTGAGTCCAACCATTTGTACAAAAAAATCAAGGAAGAAAGTTTGTTTAGCCATGCGGGTTATTTACTGGGTGATCTTGAGCAGAGAGGATGGAATCTTGTGTCTGTCTTTAAGTGGCTATATTCAGTAAGCTAGCACACTCAGGTCACTTCCTATGTAATGTTTCTTGTACAGACTGTTTCGCAGAAGCTGGAATGTCTGTCATAAAAGGCTACATTCAGACTGTAGAGCAGTGGTAGAGAGTGATGACTTTACTGGTTTCAGTATGTCATTTTAAACACTAGAAAGGATGGTAGACAGAAATTGAGTATTTTTTTAAAGGAAATAAAATGGAAGAGAATAGATCAGATGAACCAGCACATTTGGCAGGAAGGAAGGGGATCTGGTTATCTAAGTAGATGTTTCTGTGTTTGTATTTGCCATGAATGTGTCAGAATCATTCTTTTGTGAGGTGTTAGTAAATAAAAACTCCATTAAGGATTACCAGTGGAGTTCACTTTTTGCCTGATAAGATGCGAGTTTTCCCAAAGTAGTGATATGCATCACACAGCTGATATGGAAATTATACCAGACTCTGCTAATAAGGGGCTGCTGTTCCTGCACAAGAAGAAGATGTAGTTACCTGTCATTTTGTGTTAGTTGTTGTCCCCTTTGGCATGTGACTGAATGCAAGGTGCCATCTCAGTCAGAGTCTTGTGACTTCACTCTCCTTATGAAGTGCACCCCATCTTTATTGACCAACACACTCAAAACAGCATTATGTGACATGGTGTATAATTTTAAGAGATGTGTAAGTAAAAGTGGATGGGTATAAACAACCATGCAGTGTCTTTTTTTTAGTTGTCGGACTTTTTGCCATTTGAACCAATGCAAAGTGCCAATTCAGTCAGTATTTTGTGGCTTCACACTCCATTTGAAAAGCTCCCCTTCTTGGCCAGCGCAGCAATGGGGATACATGTGTAATGTATTGTACCTTTACGCCTTCTAAGTGTATGTCTCCTATTATGGAACTAGATCCACACCTTGATATTACAATGTGGAAGGACAGTACAGTGAACTACTTTGTAATGACTGAGTAGGTTTTAACCTCTAGCCACAGAAAAATTGGCCAGATATTAACATTTGGCTTCAGAAAACGTCCAACCTAGGCTGATGGTCAGGTCATGACAAATGAATGTGACCATTAGAGCTTGAGCAAAACTTTCATAACTCTAATTTTGTGGCTAGCATACTTTACCTCTTACATCCTCAGCTTTGTTTCCTTCAGCTCTGGTTTATTAAGGTTGTGGGGGGTGTAAGTCTTTGTCATTCCTGTAATAGGCAGCCAGCCACATAAGCATGTTTTCTTCTGATTCTATTTTATTTATTTATTTTTTTTTTGTTTGCTGCCTTGTTCTCTTTCGTCATGCCTCCCCATGTTTTGTAGAACTTTGTGGGTGGAGGGGGTCAGCTTGGTGGTTAGAATAATGTTTTATTGATAACTGAGGGCCAGAATTAATTAATCTTTAAAGTGATTTTTCACCATTATTTTAATTTACCTGTGCACCATCGCGTGTGGTGCAAAAACTGCTGAACATCAGCTCTAACCATTTTGGAACATTTTTACTTCACTTTGGAAGAGAAATTCAATTTTAAAATGTCTCATACACTGACATCACTGTGGAAAACAATAAACTTTAACCTTGGTGGTGTCAGTGTAGCAAAGACATGTGTTGCATCCATAGAGTTCAATGGGTGCACTGCCATGCATGCAGGAAGGTGCCTCATTAAAATACTTAGACACATCAGACATTACCCCAGGGATATAGTTTAATGAAAATGTTTACAAAGCTTCTTATTAAAAATACAACCCAAGTAAATAAGTACAGACAAATGGAAAAATGCATCGTGGCACTTGAATCATCAAATGCAATGATTTAATAACATTGGAAAATCACTTTAATTTTGGATGTTATTGTTTTACTATTTATGAGTAATGCCAAGGTGTTTTATCCTCTGTACTGTGTACTGTTGCCTAACTTAGCATCCTTTTACTCAGTGGCATGATTTATTAAATTCCTGTCTGGTTTGGTGCACAAATTTGTGTCTTTAGTACAAGAATTCTGAACAAAGACAAAAATTATTGGGGAACAAAGGTCTAAATATTGCTCTTATAAAATGGCTAAATATGGCTGTCTTATAAAACTTAGAATGCTGCTAAAATAACAGGTTTTGCGTTAGCATGTATTTTCTGATGAGTATGAAGTCTGTAATTCAAGTTTTTGTCATTATTTAGAGACATCAGTTCTTTCAATGATTTGTAAGAAAACCACACATGTTATGATTAGCAGACAGTATGAGGCAAAAATCTGGATATTCTGTGAAATTCTAGGTAGTTAAGTATATTGGTCATCTCAAAGCTAGCAACTGATGAGCTATATAATCCACACTAGCAAATTCTGTTATCTGCTTTTTTATGGTTTTAAAGGATACTCTTCAGTGTCACTCTGCTAATGCAAAAATTAGTGTTACCCAATTCTCCCCTTATCTTAGGACATTGATTGAAACTGTCACTTAGCATTTGTCAGCCTTCAAATCTAATTTAGCAATGGAATAGTAAAGTACAGTTGTGTACACACCATAAATGTAGATATTCAAGTGTATTCGCTGTTGCAGTCATTACATTTGGGTTATCTGCTTGCAGTAGCCCTCATTCAGCCTGATTAACAAAGTCTTGGGTCCTGTGTCGGTTACTGTCTCCTCTTCCGTGACGTCAGGTCGTCAGGAGTATAAAACATGCAGCCGACGTCATTACATCAGTTTTTCTTGCCCCAGATGTCAGGAGCCCCCCTAATGGGAAGCAATTAAATCTATAAATATACAAGGTTATACCTCCAACAAAAAAGCAAATACACCAAAAAGCTTTTAAGCATTGAAAAGGAGAGAAGAGGTATAGCCAAAAGACGTCAGGGGGCTGGAGGGAGGGTAACCCAGAATGCAACAGTGAATACACTCGAACATCTATATTTGTGGTATACAACTGTACTATGTTCTCCGTGTTTCAATGTTGCAGACATTACATTTGGGTAGAATCTCAAAGCTAAGGATGGGAGGAGGAATTTAGATAGCATTAGGACCAGCTATAAGGCCCTGCAAAATTGCAGTGGCAAAGCCAGCTCTGGATTTAGAGAAAATTGGTAAATGGTAATGCTTGGTGAAAGTATGTACAGAACTCCAGGTAGCAGCTTCTAGGATGTCCCTGGTAAGGACACCTCTGAGAAAGGCTGTAGAGGTAGATGCAGCCCTGGTGGAGTGGGGCCTGATCCCCTGTGGGATAGGTTTTCCATGGTGCTTATAGCAGAAATGAATGCAATGGCTTATCCATTTGGAGATGGTTTGCTTTGAAATAGTCTTCCCCTCTGTCCCCGCAGCAAATGTAACCAGCAATTGTCCAGATTTCCTTTGTGGTTTAATCCTGTCCAAGTAGAATCTAAGTTGTCTGTGCACATCTAAGGAGTGCAGTAGCCGTTCTCCTTTGTTCTGTGGATTAGGAAAGATGGTTGGTAAATGAATGGACTGATTAAAGGACACACTGGATACCACCTTTGGCATGAAGGAGGGATTGGTCCTGAGGGACACTCTGTCAGCATGAAACATGATGAAAGCTTCCACTGCCATAAGGGCCTGTAATTCAGATACCCTTCTTGCTGAAGTGATGGCTAAAAGGAAAGCTTTTTTCCAAGAAAGAAATTTTAAATCTGCAGTAGCAGCTGGCTCGAAAGGAGGAAGGGTGAGTTTCTCCAATACAAAGTTAAGGTCCCAGACTGGAGTTGGAGCTCTACTGGGTGATCTTAAATTTTTTGGCCTCTCTGAAGAACTGCTTGAGCAGTGGATGAGAGAAGAGGGGAGGTTCTGTGTTATAATGAGCTGAAATGGCTGAGGCGTGAATTTTTATTGAGGAAAAAGGCCCTTTTAAAGCATCTCAGTGAAGTATTGTAAAATCTGAGGTAAATTGGACACTGCTGTGCTCATCCCTTGAGATTGATTCCAGGCACAGAAACATTTCCATTTTTCAGCATAAGATTTTCTAGTACTAGGCCTCCTTGCCTGTAAAATGACATCCATCACTGGTTTACTGAGGGATGGTAAAGGAGAGCTTAGGTAATTAGCCAGGCTGCTAGGTTCAGTGTTTGAAGTTGAGGGTGCAGAATCTGGTTCTCCTGCTGAGACAGCAGGGTAGGAGTTTGAGGTAGGTGCCATGGGACCAACAGTGACACACTGCACAGTAGGGGGTATCAGTGTTGGAGTGGCCAGTCTGTTGCAATCCAAATCATCCTTGGTTTGTCTTGTTTGATCTTTAGTAGTACTTTGGAGAGCAGAGGCAGAGGAGGAAAGGCATAAACTGATAGGTTTTTCCAGCTGAAGGACAGAACATCCACTTTCAAAGCTTGCACAGAATTTTTTCCAATTGATAGTTCTGGGGGGAGGCAAACAGGTCTATATCTGGGCTCCCCATTTGATTGTCAACATGTTAAAAATCCTTGGTTCCAGTTTCCACTCGTGTGGGTCCATGAGGATTCTGCTTAGTCAGTCTGCCAGTGTATTTAGTTTTCCTGGCAGGAATTGAGCTTGTAGATGCACTTGGTAGCTCAAGGCTGTGTTCCACAATACCATGACTAGTCTGTAGAGGGGGTGAGAATGTGTACCCCCCCCTGCTTGTTTATGTACCACATAACAGTGGTGTTGTCCGTCTTTACCATTAACTGTCCTGGAAGAATGTGGTCCTTGAAGGCTGTCAGAGGATTCTGTACAGCTAACATTTCTTTATGATTGATGTGAAGGTGCATTTGAATTGGGTTCCATTTGCCCTGAATGCACTTCCCTGTCAGGTGCTCCCCCCCCCATGCATAGTCTGATGCATCTGTTGTTAGGGTTTGGGCGGCAGGGGGTAGTGTGAATGGTAGTCCCTTGTTTTGGTGGCAGGCCTCTGCCCACCAAAGGAACTCTAGGTATAGACAAGGAATGATAGGAATCATTGCTTCTAGATTCTGAGAATGTTAACACCATAGGCTTTTTAGATACCATTGTAGCTTCCTCATATGCAGTCTTGCATATGGAATTAGAAGAATGCAGGAGGCCATGAACCCAAGGTTTGTAGCATTTGCCTTGCAGATAGCAGGGGATTTGTGGTCACCTGTTTGAAGTAGGTTGTCAAGTGAATTTGTTTCTCTGGCATGAGGAAAGCCATCTGGGAAGTTGTATTCAAGCTTGCTCCCAGGAATATAATTTGTTGACAGGGTACTAGGTGTGATTTCTTTTTGTTTATGGTGTACCCCAGACAAGTTAGCACCCTTTGTATAAAAGCCAGATGATTCAAAAGTATGTCCTGGTTTTCTGCCTGAATTAGACAATCATCCAGGTATGGGTATGAATATTTCTTTGCCTGCAAAATGCAATGAGTGGAGCTAGGCACCTTGTGAATACCCTGGGCACAGTAGATAAGCCAAGGGGCAGTGCAGAGAACTGATAGTGCGTGTAGCCTTCTTTGAAGCATAGGTATCTTCTGCAAGATTCCCTGATTGGGATGTGCAGGTATGCTTCCTTTAAATCTAGTGTTGTCAACCAGGCATCTTTGCTTAGCATAGGAAGCAACTGGTGATGAGTCAGCATCTTGAATTTTGGAATCACCAAAAAGGTGTTTATAGTAGACAGGTCCAGGATAGGATGCCATGAATTGTCTTTTCCGGGTACCAGGAAAAATCTTGAGTAGAAACCTTGTCCCTTTTCCTCTTCTGGTACCAATTGAATAGCCCCTATGCTTAAGAGAGAGAGTACTTGCTTTTGGGCCACTGGCAACTGATTTGGAGGTAGATCCGGCCAACCGCTTGGAGTTGGTAATGTGTGGAAGTGAAATCTGTATCCTTGGGACACTATATTTAAAAACCCAATTGTCCTGGGTAATGAGTCCCCAATTCTTTGCATGAAGTGCATTCTTTCCCCCCAAGGGGGCAGTCAGTTGAGAAGTGCTTAGAAGTTTTAAAAAGAAGTCATTGAGACAGTATACCATAGTGGGGAGTTTTATTACTCCCAGATTTGGAAGTGGAGGCCCCCCACTGCTTAGTCCTGGGACTGAAGCCTGGGTGCTCTGCTGGATCTGGGTTTGGACTGAGAAGGTCTGGAAGAGACAGGAAAGGACCAATTCTTGGAAGGCCAATGCCTACTAAATCTTGGAGGTTGCACTTGTAAAAAATCTGTAACAGTTTGCATAGATTTAGCTTTTCCCTCCATCTTTTTACGAACTTCTTCTGCCTTGTTGCCAAACAGGCAGTCCTAATTTCAGGGAGCATCCAGTAATTTCACTTTAACATGATTTGGCAAGGAGTGCTCCTTAAGCCGAGCATGCCTTCTAAATACAGACCCAGTTACAGCAGCCCTGCAAGATGCCTCTAGTGAATCAAAACCACATTGCAATGTATGTTTACCAACTTGTTCAGCAGAATACATTAAATCCTGTAAATCCTTATTTTCAGCACAATCAGGAATCAACATCATTTTCTGTTTAAGCAATCCAGTAATGTGCTGCTAATACTTTAACATATAAAACTGTCAGTTTAAGGCCCTAATGGCCAAAGTTGCAGAAGTGTATACCTTCTTACCCCATCTATCCAGCGCCCTGGAGTCTCTATCAGAGGGGGTATGATTTTTGGCAGTAGTAGCTTTAATGCCCTTGGGTCCCCGTGAAACGGTTTCAGGATCTGCAGTAGGATTTTTGAAAAGGAACTTGTGAGAGTCAGGAACCCTGTAATATCTATCAAGTTTTCTGTAAGCAGGAGGTAAAGAGTCAAGGGCCATGCTAGATTCTGGAAAGGCATCATCAACAATGTCCAGTACAGGAGGTATAGCTAAAGGCCTGTGCTGGGGCAGGAGTAAGAAATCTCTAAGCCTCTTTTTAGAATCAGAGAAATCCCGACTTTCCCAGCGAAAATGTTCCCTGAGAGAATGCAAGGTTTCATCAAAAGAGAAATCCGCTGGGGGGAAGCAGGGAGAATAGAGTGCTCTGCATCAGAATCCTCATAGGTAGATAAGGGTAAGTCCTGGTCATTAGAGGAAACAGAAATTTCAGAATCCTGGTTAGAAGTATCATAAGCAAACTCAGTCCTAGGTGTCTTAGAGGGGAAAGATTGACTTCCCCTGATTAAAGTAATAAGGTCTTCAGCCATTCTTATCATTTGTTGTTTTAGGCATAGAGGCCTGACCATGCGGTCTGGGCGTCAGTTTTCTAGGCATGGTTCGAGTTTTAGAGCTTGAAGAAGAAGATGGCATTGGTTTAATATGCAAGTCAGTAGGCCTGAATACACCCTCAGAATCCGGTGCCTGCACAGCGGCTCCAGACCCATCCAAGGTAGAGACATCCGCAGGTTCCACAGTTGAAGCATCTCACGGACACCAAATGGGTCTCAGTAGAGGCCTGCGCATCTGCAGTAGCGGGTATCAGGGGCTGCGAAAGCGCCTCACTGAGTACAGGCGAACTGAGCGGCCTCTGTCTTTATCTTTGTGTTTTTTTCAGAATGTCGGTAGTCAGATGGCTTACCGAAGACACATCAGGATAACTGAACCGTTCACCAAAATATTTAGAAGCGCAAATATACTGACGACGGATAGTTTGTGGTTTAAATAAGGCACAAAACCGACAGTGAGATATGTCGTGGTCAGGGCCTAGGCAAGGAATACAGTACGAATGAAAATCTTTGGGGTATTTGCTTTCCACAAGAAATGCAATTATTTCTAAAACTCGAAAACGAAAATTTCAGGAGTCTGCCGACCAGCACTTACGAACTGCTTCTGCTTCAGGCACCGCATGGCAAGAAAGACTGATGTAATGACGTTGGATGCATGTTTTATACCCCTGACGACCTGACATCACGGAAGAGGAGACAGCAACTGACGTAGGACCCAAGACTTTGTTAATCAGGCCAACTGAGGGCTACTGCAAGCAGATATCCCAAATGTAATAACTGCAACAGTGAAACACGAAGAACATGTCATTTTTTTTTTCCATATAAAAGGAATAAAAAATTAAATTGTCCTCTCTGCAGAACTGTATGAGAAACCAGAATGTTTTTTTTTGTCTTTTATTGTACATTAGTCACATTGAGTGGAATTGTTCTACAGTTTAAATGCAATGTCTCCAATTTTGTAGCATATTTATCAGACGTAATGCTGATACATTAAAAATGATAAGGGCTGTGTATATATCACTTGCAGATCTATTGAAAGGGAACTTTGTCAAAGTCATTTGAGTCAAGAGGTAGAGCTTGTGTTTGTAAAGCCTTCTGTTCTCTGTTAAATGTGGTGCCATTATTTTTGCACTGCTGCTTATTTGGTAGGTCTGTACTTAGGCATGCTGTGTATGCAGCTCTGTCTCTATTTTTCTCTGTCTCTTCGGGCTCACTTTTGGTTGTTCTTGCCTTTCCTGAAGCACCCATAATGTTCCCTGGCTAGCCTGTTTCACTGTTGACCTTTCCTTGATTTTATGCTCAGCTGTTGGCCCTTTTTTCCTGGCTTATGTGCACCACTTTCGGGTCTTTGCTTCCTCAACTCTGCCCTTCCCGACTGGCTGCTGCCATTTTTGTGCCTGTCTAACTGATTTGTACCATTATTGATCCGTCGAGAGTGGCCTGCAGTAGAGCTGCTGCTACTGCTGCCCAACTGAATGGATTGCCATGCCTGATGATGTGGTTAGTTTTGCCATAAGATAGAAGTACTGTTTTGCCCTCCTCTTTCCATGACTTCAAGGTCTTCTCATGACTACCTTCCTGATATTCTGATATTCTTATCTTCAGTGATCTTCTTCTTTTGTGAAGGCCTCATGGTGTGACTTACACAGGTGTGGCTGTCTTTCTGGGAGAGACCCAAAGCTTCTGCCGGAGCAGGTCTTTATACTCCACTTATCAGGACAGGGCCAGTTGGGGGTCCGTCAGTCATGCTGGGCTTGTGTCATTAATTAGGTATTCAGTGGCACCATAAGTGAAATGATTTTATTTGCCTGATAACATCCCTCATTTGCAGCTGCCTTGTATCATGGTCCCAGTGTCTCCACTGTAGCTGAGCTTTTGGGCATGCACCTCCCCGATAGAAGAGGGAGGAAGACATTGCCTCATCACTTCTACTTCCTCCTCCATCTGTTCCTTTAGCTCTTGAGCCATCAATCAAACCCTGACCATCTGAATTGCAGTCAGGATTTCCTGACTCTGTGCCACGGAGCCAAAAGTATGGTACCATTTTTGTAAACTTGGTACTTGATAGCTTTCTTATATGTTAGTGCTTCACTGTTTTATCAACAGGTGGGTAACCGCCATCCAACAGCCCTTTAAGTTTCACTTTGAAAAACAACAGGTAATCAGAAATCATGTACCAAGGGCCTGCTTCTTTTTATTCTGTTAGTGGTAGGTCTTTGATTAGTTAAACTTAGGTTTGTCATATTACAATTCTTCAAGCTCTGCCCTCGTCTACTACTTTAGATTGGGAGGAATGCAAAAGGGAATCTGCATAAAGCTGTTGTGCTGTTTGTTCTCTAACAGTAGTGTCCTGATAATTTAAGGGGGGGCAGCCCGTACTTAGGAGGTCCAGGGGACTTTGCCTTTGCAGAAACATAGATTGTGGGTTTTGCACTGTGTTCTGTTGACTGACTATTTTAGCCACAGTTTTCAGAAACAGCAAAGCAAACATGGTGAACCTAGCCCTGTTGAGTAGTATTATACATCTTCTGCTAACATTTGCTTCTCCATTATTAGTTTCCATCAGTATATTGTGATCCGTGTATTCTGAAACAGTTTAATTGTCTTCATTTTCTCTGTGCACTATTGTACTGTTCAGTACTTTGCTTTGGTTATCTAATCGTGTGAAAATAAGGTGTCCCTTGCTGTGAAGTGCATGCATTAACTATGTGGAATAATGTCTTTTGTGGTGTGGATGCACCACACTAAAAACATGGTTGGGGGGGGCATAATGATTAAGGCGAGAGTAAGAATTTGATTTTCACCTTTGAAAGAGAAATTGGCTAGGTTTAAAATGGTACACAAGGACAGTTAGCCTAGTACTTCCATATGAACCTGTGCAAACATTGTCAGGCTAGTTGTTTTTCATGCCGTGCCATTCTAGGGCCAGGCAGCTTGCTGCCTTCTTCCTTTGACATTCTTGTTTGATGTTCAGTGTTGTTCAGTTCTGCAGTTTCTCAGTATCATGAGAATATCAGACAAGATTTGAAGTATTTATTTGCAAGTGTCATTTACAGAAAATAAGTTTAATTTTTTAAGTGTTTTTTTTATTTGTGTTCTGTGCTGTGTAGAAAATTTGATTGTGTTCGGTGGGATGGCATCTTTTACTGCTGCAGGTTTCACTAGCAGCAATCTCTCTACATATGTTGTTTTGGTCAGTGTTCCACTGGTGACTTAAAGGTAGATTGCTGATGAAGTAATGCAGGGTAATTAATATGCATATTGACTCAACCATTTCTGAGAGAAGAAACCACCTGGTGTGGATAATATTGCAGTCTCTTGTTTGTGGCTCATATTTCTGTAGTTAAAAAATGTCTAATCAGTGAGCATATTCGATATCAGTTTCCTGCTGCCTTTTTGTTTGCATTTTAATTGGTGGATGATTATCTCCTTTGAGACCATGACACACTGTTCCATTAATTTATTAAAGCCAGAGGTATGGGAGGGAGTAGGTGCTGGGTTGCCTACGTGCCAGAGTGTTATATTATTCACCTAAACAATGTTTTATTTTAATTCAGATTTTTTTTACTATTCTGTAGGATTTAAAGATTGTAAAATGCTGCAGGTCAGTACCATTTAAAGACAGGCCCTCTGTTTTTGCCAAGATCAGAGTATAGTGTAGGTTTATAGGCTAGAATATTATAGCAACCTGTTCCCCTGAAAATGCTTCCTTCGGTTAAGTTAATACCCTTATTAGGGAGAGAGTAGATTGGTCAGTATTAGTAGAGAATTAATTGTGGATTGTAATACTGTGAGTATTAGTTGAGAATTAATTCTGGATTGTACTGAAGGTTTATCTTGCATTAGCTTACACATTTTAAACTGTAAGGGAATAGCAACCAGAACACCCCCCCCCCCCAAAAAAAAATAAAGGATTGCCAACTAATGTTCTCAGACAAGTTACTTATGGTAACATCATAAAGAAATGATGCCCATTCTGAATAGACACGGGTAGTTCTGTGTCCTCCTCAGGTCATTGAATACTGAGGTCTTCAGCACCTTCTGTGTCAGCAGGCTGTGTTGGCCTTTTTGACTCTCTTTTACTTATTTATTGTAGTAAGACCATTTTAAGTGTTTTTCCTGTTGAGCATTCATATAAAACATTTGTTTCTTTGGATATAGTTTCTATCACTTGATGACAGTGATTGTGATTCTGACAATCATTTGCCATAGATAATGATTTTAAAGCTTGCCAGAATCTGCCAGGAGTTCAAATAATCCATAGAGTGGTGGTGCAAAAGGCCTTAAGATGTTTCTTGCAAAAACACAGGATAACACAAATTTAAATTTATCTCAAAGCTACATGGTTTTGCCCTGTTTCTCCCCCCCCCCCTTCTTTCTTTGCCCCTGTTCGTCTTTCTCTCTCTCTCTCTCTCTTTCTTTTTCTCTGGGTGTATCTCAAGGGTCAGTATAGATCCTACTACTATTTTTTTGTTAATGATATGGCAGGTCTGTGAAAATCTGCAAATTGTTTAAAATGCAGTAACCGGTCCCTAATAGCCACAGGTCCCAGAGATGCCAGATGTGGAAGAAGCTAGATTGTTTTCATGTCTCTCCTCCCAGGAAGACTGTATCAAGCAAAACTCACTCCAGCTCACCCCTTTACAATCTAATACAATCCTGTTTGGCACAAAAAAATTACTCAACAACCCAGCAAAGTTTCTAACCATCCCCTTCTTTGGTGGAAAGATTATTCTCTAGCAGATCACACCAAGTATCCCTGTGTACTCTGGGAAGTATCTTACCTTCTGAAAATACATAATTGAAGTTGTTAGAAACAATGCATTAAAAACAAAACAAAAACTGACCATACCAGACCAAATGAAGAAATATTTTTTCATGGCTAGCAAAAGTAAAGATGCACAGAAATACATGTACATATAAAGGGATGGTTTTAACAACTCCTGTACAAGGTTGTCAACTTCTCATTATATACAGCAAAGTAGACATATTTGCGTCTTTCTCTCTGAGAGACTGGTATAACTGCACAGTACTTTTTATTTTTTTTAATATTCTGCTGTAGCTATCCTTACTTACCCTGACAATTAAATTCCTTCCTTGCCCTTCTTACCTGTTCATTCCCCCACCTTAGTTGTGGAGAGTGCCAAGCTGAGGTAAATCATCATCCGTGGATGGCTTGTATTTTGCTCTATACACAGTCCCACACTTGGTCCAGTTCAGGATGTGTGCGCTTATCACATAACACACCCAGTACAGATAGTCTGCCACCAGTTTTAGAGCCTGTAGTCACTATTGTTGGCTGTAGTCATAGCAAGAAACAGTTTCATTTCCCTTCAAATAGGCAAGCTGACAGAATTGTACTTCATTTTGCCCATCTGATAGGTCTCTTAATCAATGCCATGTTGCTTGGATTTGTGTGGCTTTCTTTACCAAATCTTTTAGCTGGCCTGCATGTTTCATTTGTTTATTATTTCTCATTCACCCTGCTCTGTTACCCTGTCTTTCTGGCCTGCTCACCTATTGAAAACTTGCATTCAAACCTAGATCCTTTGAAGTGTTTCTGGTCTAAGTACCCTCTTGTACCAGCAAATTTAGTGACTAATCTTGTTTCAGTCTTTTTTTGTGAAATTCTTTCTTCTTTTTCATTAGAGCCAGTGGCAATGGCATGCCACAGCGGCCTCTAAGGAAGTTAAAGATACATCTACTCACTTTAAGCCAGTATGAGAACTGCAGTCGACTGTAATCTGCACCTGACTTAAATCAGCTTCCTCAAAGTCAGTCCTCTCATTCTTCACATGCTCGTGACTACAGTCTTTCTATAATGGATACAGTTATGAATGATACCAGCCTGCTGAGATTACGCACTTCTTATGGTCACACTTAATATTTCACATTATATATGCTGTTTGTCCGATGATTCTTAACTGCCATTGTAAAAAATAAGCAATTTGCTTTCTGATTTTTTTTTTCAACTTGATTTTATGCACTGTTCATCTCTGTACAATTTTAGAAGAGTTTTTGGCTCTGTGGATCATTCTTTAAAAAAGGTCTTCATTTCAGTGGAATCTGCACAGTAATCAAGAATTAAATAGTTAAATAAAGAACACTGAAATTATTACAAACTGTGAAAGCCACAAGAAGACCATAAACTGTACGACAGCTATCCCATACCGTGATAGTCATAACAGAAACAAAACCTCTGTGTCAAAGATCAGTTAAATAAAAAAACTTTCTTGCATCACTTTGTTTATTGGGTACCAAATTCAGCAGTTAATAACCAAGTCCTACAGCAACCTGTCCACAATCACCCACAATTAAAGATTTCTTTTTAACTGTACCTCGACCAAATCTTTCTGAAGTTAATGATGCCTCCTTATTGCTGACCCTTTTTATACCTCATTGTTTTGGTCCTGCTGCTGCTTGAGATTGCTTTACATCTTATCAGTCAGGAAAATTCATTTTTTTAACCTTTCTTTCAGCAATTTAAAAAATGTTGTTTCAATTGCGACGGTATCCATGACCGTTGCTATACCCACTTTTTGTAATTTTAGGAATCCTGTATCCTTGTTAAATAAGTAAAGCAAATATTAACTCAGTGATATTTTTGTCTGTCTAAGAAATGTTAAACTGCAGCAATGTAAGGCACAGCCACTGCTGCAATTACCACCAATTCTTCAGCAGCAGGACCTCATATTGTTCTGCTACCACCACCAGCAAATATTTGGTCAGCCATGCTGGTAATCTGAAGATTTATTCTTCTCAAGTGATACGGTTACTCCTGTAACCTCATGCACAGTAAAAGTTTGAAACTGACAGCAGTTATTTTTTGGTGTATATGACAAACCAAAATGCTTCCAGCCCAGCTAGCTGGAATTTTGTATGCAATTCCATGTCATTTGTGGATATTGATATGTTTTATACAGAACTATATGTTATGTGTATATTAAACTACTGGTACAAAAGTGTGTGTTGAACAGGGTTTGTACAGTATTGAGCTTCAAGGATGTGTCCACAGTGTACCCTACTGGAAAAGAACAGAAATGTATATAAACTATATACCTGTGCAAATGTATGTTTTAATAGTAGAAACTGGAACATACAGAGTTAACTTGCAAAATTTCAAGAAAATAAGTAGAAATTAAATTATTTTACAATTGTTATAAAGTTTCAGTGCAGTAAGTAGATGGGATGTCTAGAACTAGGGTGGCTTCTGCATTGTTCTGTAAGCGTTTTATTGCTTTATGACTTTCAAGATGCAAAGATCTGAGAGATATGGATTTCTCACACAGAGATGTTTAATCCTATTAGTTTCTGGTATAGCCTGGGAGCTGAAGGCAAGTGAGAAAAAGTGATGTCATCCAGGCTAACCCAGCAGTAAAATGTGATATTAATTTAACTCATATCTGATTGACACCTCCAGGTGCATCTGCAGTTAAACCCTACTGATGCCTCTAGGCGTCAAATATTGCTTGTTCATATTTGCATCAGTAATTCCAAAAACATGCTATGTACAAGGTTTTAAAAGATTTTGTCTTAAAACTTACACCATGGCAAACTCAACTGCATTAATATTTGACCTCTGGCTAGTGCAGGTAAAGAGATATTAAATGTTGTTTTTATGATATTAGTTTATATGGATATAATTTTTACATTTTTCTAAATATTTCAACAACCGGGTAACACAGGCAGAACTCCTTAACCTCACAGAAAGCTCTCTGCTAGAAATGCTGCTGACAGTACGTGTGTAACTTGAATGGTTGCTGACATATTTTAAGTTGTTTACAAAATATTACAAACTTAATAGTTACTGTGTTTACTCTGACTTATAAAATTTAATTTAAGACCTAGAACCTAAAGAATACTACCACTATAAAAATAGTTTGTGCTAAAGATTTTGCCATTTATACTTCTTTCATAACCCCGATGGTTCCAGAGATATGAACATTGGTTTGAAATGTGAGGACATAATTTGATTGTGTCAAAAGGCTTAGGCTCCGCCCAGTGGAAGTTACAATGCAAATGTCCTGAGCTCCACTGACGTGAATGAGTTAAGAACTCTCTTAGAGAGAGACTATGCATTTTGTATTTTGTCTTTGACCTGGAAACATCCACTCATCATCACATCTGCACTTGCTTGTAAGTAATATTCAGGGCATAGTATCTCTTTTAGATATAGATAGGAGTATAGTAAAAATTAGTTTAAATGTTTACTGTATTTATTTGAGACTGTCCTGCAATGTTGTTTTAAAATATTTGTGATTTTGAACACTGAAGTCACTGTATTGAGTTATTGAGTATTGTATTGTTCTTTTACTAATTATTATTAAATATATTTAAACCTATCTTTGTGACTGGTATTTATGAGACATATTTAAGGTCTGAGAGTGCTTCCATATGCATTTGGTGACACTGTAGAGGCCACTCCTAAGTAGCCTTGCAGGTCTTGGTCAACCCTACCATTTGGATAATAGTAACATTACACAGTAGAATTGGACACCTTTTGTAAGGGCCTTATAGTAGCTGATAAGTAAGGGTGGGTGGTGGCAGCTGGTACTACCTTATAGTCTGAGCAGAAGGGAGCATAGCTAGTAAACCTGTGCCAGCCTTTCCCAGGTGTGTGTATGTATTTGTATATCAATCAAATCTCAAAGTTTGTGTGTGTGTGTGTGTGTGTGTGTGTGTGTGTGTGTGTGTGTGTGTGTGTGTGTGTGTGTGCATGTGTGTGCGTGTGTGTGTGTGCGTGTGTGTGCGTGTGTGTGCGTGTGTGTGTGTGTATGTGTGTAAGCTACTTGGGCAGGGACACACAGCACTGGTTGGACAGAGAGGGTGCTGGAGGTGCTTGGCTACTCGGCTGAAATCTCAACCCTATAGCTGTGCCATTTGGGAGTGTTATTGAGGATCTGGAGAAAGAAGGAGAAACCAACCCCAGACTGACTGTGATCTCTGTGTGCTCTTAAGGGAAATTGTATCTACTTGTCATCCTCCCATTGTGCATGTCCCTCACTGTTGCCAGTTGTGAGGATTGAGGCTCCTTGATTACTGGGCCAGTGCAGGGGCGTCACATATTAATTGGTAGGCAGTGGTGGGATATCCACATCACATATTAATTGGTTGACAGTGGTGAGATAGCCACATTGCATATTAATTGACTTGTAGTGGTGTGGATATTGAATTACTGTAGCCTGTGTACAGTGGTCACTGAAGGTGTTTGTACTCTCAATCAGCCACGTAGCCAACATTCAGAGTTCATAATTGTTTTATTTTTTTGTTAGCTTAGTCAATGAGAGCAGGCAAGCATGTCAGCAGAAGAGTATGACAAGCTGACAAATAGCCAGTTGGCTGAGATGTGCCAGGCTAAAGGACTGGTGCATGCCAACCTGACTAAGGCAGAAATTATTGTAGCTTTGGGCACAGCTACATCAAAGGATAGCAATCAGGAGGGCAGTCAGACTGGCCTTGGGAATGTACAACTCTCAGCAAATGGATCATTCAACCTTTCCACAGAGGACTTAAAAATCCATCTGGAGTTAAAGAGACTTGAGCTGTCGGCCAAACGTTTGGAAGTAGAATTAGCAAAGAGACTGAGATGTTTAGAGACTGAGGAAAATGAAAAACTGCAATGTATAAAGGCTGAGGAAAATGAGAAACTGCAATGCCTTGAAGCTAAGGAGAAGGAGAGGCAGTGGCGACATCAAAACGAGATGGTGACTCTTCGCCAGAGTCATAGAGGTAATGGGGTAGGAAGCAACAGAAAAAGGTCAGTAAATTCCTTCCACAATTTACGGAGGGGGATCATTTTAATAGTTTCATTCATATGTTTGAGAGGGTATGTAAACAGTATAATGTTGACCAACAGCTCTGGGTACAGTTCCTGACCCCCTTACTCCATGGTAAAGCTGTAGCCGCTAGTTCTAAACTGTCTGATACTGCTTGTTTAAATTATAATGTAAAGAACTGGCTTTTAGAATGTTTTAAATTAACACGTGAAGCTTATAGACAAAAGTTTTATGAGATTAGATGCAAGGCACATGGAAGTGTGTGTGACTATGTTGCTGAACTAAGCACTTATTTTTATAGGTGAGTAAGTGGATGTCAGGTCAGCACTTTTGAAGGGTTAGCAGACCTTTTGGTGAGGGAATAAGCCCTTAGCACTTTGCCTGAGGACAAGAGAATCTAGTTAGCTGATAGACAATGCAATACTGCAGATGAGTTGGGGAAGAAGGGCGACCTATACCTAGCAAGCAAGGCATCGCTGCACAGGAAAGGGACACCCAGTGCTAGTTATGGGTCTAAGGGAATCCATGGTGGGAAGCCTAGACTACCCCAACAGAGTCCACCAGTAACAGGGGAAGCCACTAGTCCAGGTACACATCCAGGACTAAGGGTTAAATGTTTTAAATGCAACTATTGGGACCATGTAGCATATAGATGTCCACAGAGGCAAGGTGGGGAACAAAAGGTGGGAGAGCCAGTAAGTGGGAGTGAAAAAATGCCAACAGTAGGTTGTCTCAAGACAAAGATAGCAAACTACCACAAGAGATTATATCCTAGCGTAATGAATGGGAAAAAGGCCATTGCTAATAGAGACACAGCCTCTGAACTAACCATTGTGAAGCCTGCAGTGGTTAAAGAGGAGCACTACTTGCCTGGACAGTCTACTCCAGTCAGAGCTTTAGGGGAGACCCATTCCAAATATCTTTGGCTAGGGTTCATCTTGACTGGGAGGATGGAAAAGGAAGCCAGCAAGTAGGTGTGTTTGAGGATATCCCTGCAGATGTCCTGATTGGGAATGATTTTGATAATGCAGTACGGTGTGTGCATGCAGTTACATGCAGTCAGGTTTGGAGACAAGCATGTGGGTCTGGTAGCCTGGGAGAGACACAGACAGATCTCACACTTGCAGCCAGGGCTGTTGAGGTGGTTACTTCAGAGAGGGTGCTACCCAGTAGCAGTGAGACTGAAGGTGAGCCACAGCTGCTTTTTGGGTACTGATGTTCCTTTAGACAGAGTGACTGCAAGGACCGATGTGAGTAGTAGTAGTGCCCAGGCTGACAGTGAGGCACCGCTGTCAGAGAATGCCAGACTTCCTGTGGAACGGGAACTAAGAGGGGTTACTAAGAGAGAGTTTAAACAGGTTCAGCTCTCAGACACTACATTACAAGGCCTGAGGGAGGTAGCTAGTGAGGTACCTGATTCTCAAGGGAAGGGGGACTCTGTATACTGGGACAAAGGGTTACTGTATAGAGAGTGGACCCCTGAAGGAGGGCTAGAGGGTGAGAGAATACAGCAGTTGGTAGTGCCCAGAGCCTACCATTTTGCACTTCTAGCCATAGCCTATGATATTCCCTTTGCAGGTCATATGGGTATAAAATGTACAGAGACATATTATGTAGAACTTTTATTGACCTGGGATTTCCAGAGATGTAACAGGGAACTGCAGGACCTGTGAGCAGTGCCAAAAGGTAGGCAAGGCAGGAGACAAGATGAGAGCTCCTTTGATGACTTTGCCTGTGGTAGAGGAGCCATTTCAGATGCTAGCTATGGATATTGTAGGACCTCCGAGTAGCCCAAGTTCCACATGGAAAAAGTATATCCTAGTGGTAGTAGATTATGCTACCAGATACTCTGAGGCAGTGGCATTGTCCTCCGTTGAGGCAGAAAAGGTGGCAAATGCTTTGTTAGAGATTTTCAGCAGGGTAGGTTTCCCAAAAGAAATACTGACTGACAGAGGTGCCAATTTTATGTCAGACCTGCTGGCTTGTCTGTGGAAGCATTGTGGGGTGAAGCACCTAAAGACCACCCCCTACCATCCCCGGATGAATGGTCTTGTTGAGAGGTTAAACTCTACACTCAAGACGATGCTATGGGCATTTGCAGACCATTTCAAGAGGGAGTAGGACAAATATTTGCTCCATCTGTTTGCTTAGAGAGAGGTGCTGCAGGAACCCACAGGTTTTTCACCCTTTGAGTTGCTGTATGGGCATAGGGTGAGGGGACCTCTAGATTTGATTTGGGATGAGTGGAAGGTGAGTATGAATCCCACATGGAGTCTGTTGTGGCATATGTCCTAAACCTCAGGACAAGGCTCAGGGAACTCATGGGCTTGGACCAAGAGAACCTGGCAGAAGCCCAACAGCAGAAAAAGGTCTGGCATGACCAGAATGCTCGAGCTAGAGAGTGTGTCGTAGGGTATCAGGTAATGGTTCTCATTCCTGTCAGACACAACAAGCTGCAGGCAGCTTGGCAGGGACCCTACAAGGTGGTAAGGAAAGTGAGTTATGTTAACTACATGGTAGAACTGCTTAGCAGGAGGCAGGGGCACAAATTGTACCATGTTAACATGATGAAACCTTACCATGACAGGGAGGCCCTTGTGCTAAGCATTTGCAGTACAAGGCAGGAGGAGTCTGAGGGGTATCTATGGCTACAGGGAGCCAGCCAGGAAAATCCCAAATTACTGTGGTGGAGCCTAGGGTTGCAGGCATATGATAGGACAGTGTAGCCCTGTAATGGGGTCAGCAATGCCAAGGCAGCTGGAATCTCAAGACAAGGAATAGGGTAAGGTATTCCCATTTAGGCTCAACCCTCTCAAGCAGAATTTCTCAAAGGTCACTTGAAAAACTAGCTTGTTTTTTTGGGGATGGATAAGTGTGACAAACCGAAACACTGCCAGCCCAGCTAGCTGGAATTTTGTAAATAATTCCGTGTCATTTGTGGATATTGATATGGTTTATACAGAACTATATGATGTTCTTCATGTTTCACTGTTGCAGTCATCACACTTGGGTTATCTGACTGCAGGTAGCTCTCATTCGGCCAGAATACCAGAGTCCTGGGATTTCTGCGTCGGATACTGTCACCTCTTCCATGACGTCAGGTCATCAGGGGTATAAAACATGCAGCCGACGCCATTACATCAGTCTTTCTTGCCGAGAAGGAGCCCAAAACAGAAGCAGTTCGCAAGGGCCTGTCAGCAGCTACCTGAATTTTTTTTTTTTTTTCGAATTTCAAACCTGAAGTCTTCTAAAGCTAAGTACCCCATTGGGGATTCTTTTTTCTTGCTCTAACCGATGTCAGAAAAAATTAACAATTGTCTTGCCTGTGGAAAGCAAATACCCCACAGAGATTTTCATTCTTAGTGCGTCACCTGTTTAGGCCCAGACCATGATGTCCCTAGCTGTCAGTTTTGTGCCTTGTTTAACTCCCAAATCATTCATCGTCAGGCTATTTTTGTAGCTAAATTCTTTCACGCTCATTCTCTGTATTCTGAAATGGCTTTGGTAAGCCATCTGACTACCGATCTTCCCAAAAAGCGCAAAGACAAAGAAAGAGACAGACCGCATAGGTCAAAAACTGCCCACGACGTTTCCGTTAAGCTTGTCGCCAGTCCGCCAGTACTCAGTGAGGCACCTTTGCAGCCCCTGATGGCTGCTTTTACAGATTTGCAGGCCTCTGCTGAGACCCATTCAGAGTCTGGATTGTAGTGAGATGCTTCTTCGACTATGGAACCTGCGGATGTCTGTACCTTGGCTGGGTTTTGAGCCGCTGTGTAGGCACCGGCTTCTGAGGGTGTATTCCAACCTACTGATATTCATATTACACCGACAACTTCATTTCTTACTAAAACTACCAAGTTTCTCAGGTCCAGAGTTCGCACTACACCTAGAAAATTGACGTCCAAAGCACATGCTCATCCTCCCATGCCACAAAAACAAATGCTTAGAATGGCTGAAGACCTTATTACTTTAATTAGGGGAAGCCAGCCTTCCCCTGCCAAAAGACAAAGAATTGAATTTCCTTCTGATTCTACAGACCAGGAGTCTGATGACTCTGACCCTTCTGATTACCAGGACATACCCTTATGTGGATTCAGATGCAGAGGAATCCATTCCCTTGGCCTCCCCTCCAGAGGATTTCTCTTTTGGTGAAACCCTGCATACCTTAAGAGGGCATTTCCGCTGGGAATGCTAGGACTATCCTCAGTCCAAAAAAGAGACTCAGGGAATTTTTAGATTTGCCTCAGCACAGGCTTCTAGCTATACCCCTGTCCTGGATATTGTAGACAATGTCTTCTTGCAGTCCAGTCTTAATCCTGACACCTTACCATCAGCCCCTAGCAAACCTGACAGGTACTACAGAGTACCTAATTCCCACAAATTTCTGTTTAAGAATCCTACTGACGATCCAGAGACCATTTCCCAGGGACCTAAAGGCATTAAGGCTACTACAGCCAAAAACCCTACCCCTTCAGACAGGGATTCTAGAGCTTTACACAGATAGGGTAAGAAGGTATATACCTCCGCAACTCTTGCCATCAGGGCTTTGAATTGCCAGTTTCACATGTTGAAGTGCCAGCAACATATTATGGAATTCATTAAACAAAAAATGGTGTTACTGTCAGATTGTGCAGAAAATAAAGATTTACAAGTGTTAATGCATTCTGCAAACCAAGTTAGTAAATGTACTTTGCAATGTGGGTTTGATGCCTTAGAAGCATCTTGCAGGGCTGCTGTCTCTGGGTCTGTACTGAGAAGGCATGCTTGGCTAAAAGAACAAGTCTTGCCTGACCATGTCAAAGCAAAATTACTAGATGCTCCATTTGTTTGGCACAAAAGCAGAAGAGGTTCTTAAAAATATGGAATAAAAAGCTAAATCTATGCAAACAGTCAAAATTTCTTACAGGTGCAGCCACCTAGATTCAGTAGGCATTGGCCTTCAAAAAACTGGTCCTTTCCAGTCCCTCTCAGGCCTTCTCAGTCCAAACCCAGGGGAAACAGACCATTAAGGCTACAGTCTCAGGGAATGCAGAGATCTAAACAATGGAGTGTTTCCATTTCCACCTCAAAACCAGGGAGTCGTAAGCCACCCCTTTATGGAAAAAGTTCACAATGACTTTCCAATTATCCTTCCCAGCCATGCCCAAGTACTTGTGCCCCTAGGAGGAAAACTCACCCTTCATGCAAAAAACTGGATGTCCATTACTCAGGACCAATGGGTTCTAAACATTGTATCCCAGGGATACAGATTCTACTTCCACTCACTACCAACACCAAGCAGGTTGCCAGACCTTCCTCCTCGCCACTGGGCAGAGGCTCAAAAGCAAGTACTTTCCCTTCTCCATATCAGGGCTATTCATCCTGTTCTTGTAGAACAAAGGGGACAGGGTTTCTACTCCAGACTATTCCTGGTGCCCAGAAAATAGAGCTCTTGGCACCATAGCCTGGATCTGTCAATTCTCAACACCTTTCTGGTAGTCTCAAAATTCAAAATTTTTACATTGCAACAGCTTCTTCCTATGCTAGCCAAGGGTGTCTGGTTAGTCACCCTAGACTTAAAAGAAGCTTATCTGAACATCCCCATAAGAAGGTCTTGCAGGAAATATCTACGATTCAGGGCAGGCTGTATGCACTGTCAGTTCTCTGCACTTCCCTTTGGCTTATCTACTGCACCCAGAGTATTCACAAAATGCCTGGCTCCAACCATTGCATACTGCAGGTAGAGAAATATTCAAATCTACCCATACTTGGACGATTGCCTGAGTCAGGCAGACAGTCTGGAATTGCTACTTCAGCACCTGGCATTTGTAAAAAGACTTCTAACTTCACAGGGATACACTATCAACGAAAAGAAATCACAACTGGTGCCCAGCCAACAAATTGTATTCCTGGGAGCAAGCTTGAACACAACTTCCCAGATGGCATTCCTTACTCCAGAAACGCAGGTCCATTTGACAAACTGTTTCAAACTAATAGCCAACAAAACCCGGCTATCTGCAAGGAAAATATTGCAAGCCCTAGGGTTCATGGCTTCATGCATTCTGCAAGACTGCATATGAGGAAACTTCAATGGTACTTAAAAAGTCTCTGGTGTCAACATTCTCATGACCTGGAAACAGTGATTCCTATCATACCTTGTCTAAGGACAGAGTTCATTTGGAGGGCAGAAGCATACAACCACAACAAGGGACTTCTTTTCACTCAACCCCTCACTGCCCAAATCATGACAACAGACGCATTAGACTATGCATGAGGGGCTCACATGGCAGGCAAATGCATTCAAGGCAAATGGAGCCCAGAACAAATTCCCCTGCATATCAATCAAAAAGAGATGCTAGCTGTACAGAATGCTCTGACAGTCTTCAAATACCTTATCCTTCCAGGACAGCTCCTGATAAAGACAGAGACAACACCACAGTTATGTGGTACATAAACAAGCAGGGCGGGACTCATTCTTACCCACTCTGCAGGTTAGCCATGGCTCTGTGGAACACAGCCTTGAGCATCCAAGTGCACCTACAAGCTCAATTCCTGCCAGGCAAGCAAAATTCACTGGCAGACGACAAGCAAAAATCTACTGGACCCTCATGAGTGGAAACTGGAACCCAACTCATTCAAACGTCTAACCCAGCGGTGGGGAACTTTGGAGGTGGACCTTTTTGCCTCCTCCCAAAACCACCAATTGAACAAATTTTGCACCAGGAACCCTCACAGCAAAGCCTGGAAGGTGGACGCCATATCGTTTACATGGGAAAACCTCTCAATTTATGCCTTTCCTCCTCTGCCCCTCCTCTCAAAAGTACTACTCAAGATCAAACAGGACAGGCCAAGGGTAATCCTTATTGCACCAGACTGGCCACGCCAGCACTGGTACCTTCTCTTACACTGTCTGACAGCAGTGCCACCCTGGCACCTACATCAGACACCTTCCCTGCTGTCTCAGCAGGAGGGACAGATTTTGCATCCACAGCTGCAAACCCTAAACCTTGCAGCCTGGCATATCCCATGAATACACCACCAGCATCCCTCAGCAAACAGGTGCTGGACGTCATCCTTGAGGCCAGAAGGCCTAGTACTAGGAATTCCTATGCTGAAAAGTGGAAAAGATATTGTTCTTGGAGTCAGTCTCAAGAAAAGCACACAGCTCTGCCCAACTTACCTCAAATCATTGATTACCTAGCAGAGCTGCTCCACAGAGGCCTATCCTTCTCATCCATTAAGATTCATGCCTCTGCAATCTCAGCTCATTATAATACTGAGCCTCTTCTCTTTTCTCACCCTCTCATCAAGCAGTTCCTGAGAGGAGCTAACAATTTAAGGCCCCCAAGGAGAGCTCCCACCCCGGCCTGGGACCTTAACTTTGTACTGGAAAAGCTCGCACTTCCCCCTTTTGAACCTGCTGCTTCAGCAGAGTTAAAATTCCTCAGTTGGAAAACAGCCTTACTTCTAGCTATTACTTCAGCAAGAAGAGTGTCTGAGTTACAGGCACTAATGGCGATGGAGCCCTTCATTATTTTCCATGCTGACAGGGTTTCCCTCAGGGCTAACCCTTCCTTTATGCCCAAGGTGGTATCCAGTGTGACTTTAAACCAATCCATCCATTTGCCAACCTTTTTCCCTAATCCTCAGAATAGAGGGGAAAGGATCCTACACTCCTTGGATGTGCACAGACAGCTCAGGTTCTACCTTTGACAGGACTAAGCCTTTCAGAAAATCTGACCAGCTACTAGTCAGCTTTGCTACAGGGGCAGAAGGCAAGGCTATTTCGAAGCAAACCATTTCCAAATGGATAGCACACTGCATCCATTTCTGCTACAAGCACCATGGAAAACCTACCCCCTGTGGGGATCAGAACTCATTCCACTAGAGCTATTTCAACCTCTACAGCATTTCTCAGGGGGGTCCTCACCAGGGACATCCTGGAAGCTGCAACCTGGAGTTCTGTACAAACCTTCACCAAGCATTACCACTTACCTATTTTTTCTAAATCCAGAGCTGGATTTGCTGTAGCTGTCTTACAAGGCCTGCTAGCCAGCCCCAACACTTCTTGACTGCCTCCACCCTTCCTCAGCTTTGGGAATCAACCCAAGTGTGGTGACTGCAACAGTGAAACACGAAGAACATAGTACAGTTGTGTACACTTACCATAAATGTAGATGTGAGTGTATTCACTGTTGCAGTCCTGGTTTCCCTCCCTCCAGCCCCCTGACTTTCTCTATCCTTTTTCCTATCCTCTTTATGGCCATCTTTTATGGCAGGGGTATTTACTTTTTACTGGAGGTGTTCCACACCATGTAATAGCTTCCTATTTTGGGGGCTCCTGACATCTAGGGCAAGAAAAACTGATGTAATGGCATCGGCTGCATGTTTTATACCCCTTACAACCTGACGTCATGGAAGAAGCGACAGCAGTCGATGCAGAAATCCCAAGACTCTGGTATTTGGACCGCTTCAGGGCTACCTGCAGGCAGATAACCCAAGTGTGATGACTGCAACAGTGAATACACTCAAACATCTACATTTATGGTAAGTGTACACAACTGTACTTTATTTGTATATTAAACTACTGGTACAGAAGTGTGTGTTGAACAGGGTTTGTACAGTACTGAGCTTCAAGGATGTGTCCACAATGTACCTTACTGGAAAATAACAGAAATGTATATAGACTATATACCTGTGCAAATGTATGTTTTAATAGTAGAAACTGGAACATGCAGAGTTAACTTGCAAAACTTCAAGAAAATAAGTTGATATTAAATTATTTTATGATTGTTATAAAAGTTAGTTTCAATGCAGCAAGGAGACAGGATGTGTAGAACTACGGTGCCTTCTGCATTGTTTTGTAAGCATTTTATTGTTTTACGACTTCCAAGATCTGCAAAGATCTGAGAGATATGTATTTCTGACACAGAGATGTTAAATCCTATTAGTTTCTAGTTTAGCCTGGGAGCTGAAGGCAGGTGACAAAAAGTGATGTCATCCAGGCTAACCCAGCAGTAAAATGTGATATTAATTTAAGAACTCTCTCAGAGAGAGACTATTTTTTTTTTTATATCTTGTCTTTGACCTGGAACATCCACTCATTATCGCATCTGCACTTGCTTGTAAGTAAGATTCAGGACATAGTATCTCTTTTAGATATAGATAGGAATATAGTAAAGACTAGTTT
>NC_056727.1:777369497-777396997 GCF_019279795.1 Protopterus annectens | reverse complement strand
TTCCTTTTTCTCACAGACTTTCTGCACCATGCTGGCAGTCTCTATAAAATACTTCAGCTGAATTACTCACCTCTATTTTTCTTTAATTGCTGCTGTTTTGCTTCTCCCTTCCTCATCAGCCTTTTCCATGAACCATGTTGGTCTCTTCCTGCTCCACTTTTTTCCTTTTTTCTTCCAGAGTATTGTATTGCATTGCCTTCTATAGCGCCACCTTAATGCTTTTTGTTTTTAGTATCTGTTTCGTGTAGTCTGGGCATAGAGTAAGTTGCCGCTGCCTTCCTGCAGGATTGACTGCAAGAATTGCAACTTTATAACAGTTAATTGTTGGCTGAAACTAGCAGTTCTGATCCATTAACCTACAGCAGGTTTTCCCTTCTTTACCAAGGTAGACTCCTTTCCTTGCACTGTGTTCAAATTGTTCAGGGTGGGTGGTTAAGATATGCTGTATGACCTGTACTCATGTTATCTGCTATGGCTTTGTCAACCAGACCAGAAGTGGTCCATCAGTCATCTTTTGGACGACTACTTTTAAAACTAAAATAATCTTAAAGTTTCTTTTATTTTGAATCAAAAATATATTATTGCAGATGTGTTTGTATGCATTTGCATATGGCCATTATTCACTTCAATGGCTAAAACCATGTAGCGTCCTTATATCAGTGACTGTTAAGAAATGCATGATCAACAACAAAAGCTTTATCTTTAGAAGATCACTGTTTGTTTTAACTCAGACTACATAGCCTTGGGAGAGGTATTTTCTGTTTTTTCCTCAAATGGGTGTGACATTGGAGATAACATTGTTTTTACTTTTTTGTTGTGATATTTCTTCAGTCATGCAGGTTGAGCTTTCATCTTTAAATATAGTACGGGTTTTTGATTGTTGAATCTGTGAAAGTGAAGCTGCATATATCCTTAGGTCAGTGTAATGTCACCTTTTCTAGCATATACCTCCTGGTACTAGCAAGTGACCTTTCCAGTAACAGCCATTGATGTCAATTGGGTTGATCTTTTCTTGAACACCTGTTTCACCTTCATTATAGGCAATTGTTCATTGTATTACAGAATAGTTACTATATGCACTTCAGTTTTAAATAAACCATATAATAAGCACAAAAGAGGTGGGTTAAAAGATGCAAGTAAATGAAAAGGGTCTAGTCTCGCTCTGTTGACAGTTTTTTGCATACCAGCTATTAATGCAGTGATGATATTTTCTAGTTTATGTTAGGTGACTGAGGAAGTGTTGGGAAAGTGTGATGGCTGGATTTGAAAGGAGACTGGAAAAATGGCACATAGAACCTCAGTTGCAATGAGGTTATTGCCCAAGCCTGTCTGTAAAGTTCACAGCAAATTTAACGCAATTATAAGCTTAGCTGCTTTTTTCTATCTAATGACCGTGGCTTTTTCTGTAAGCTCTAAAGAGAAGAAGCACTCTTAACTCATTGCACAGACCTCACTGTTCTGTCATGTTGGCCGAAGGTTCTAATGGGAGAAGTCGAGAGGAGCACGAGTCATCTTATCCTTGGGCCTATAGAAGACCACCAGAGATGAATGGATACTACCTTCTGTAGAAATCTACATCTCCATTTTCATTTACCCTAAACTGAAATGGAGACAAGAAACAATTCAGCTGTCTTATTTACCTTTGTCATATAGTATCTTGGCAAAATGTTCATTGCATTTTGAGGATTTAAAAAATTCTGTTTTTGTGCAGCATTTACAGTGGATACAAAAAGTTTACACACCCTTGTTAAAATGCCAGGTTTTTGTGATATAAAAAATGAGACCACAATAAATCATTTCAAAACTTTCCCACCTTTAATGTGACCTATAACCTGTACAATTCAATTGAAAAACAAACAAATCTGTTAGGGGGAAAAAATATATAACTGAAAAAAAGTACAATAAGCTGGGTGCATACCCTTAAAACTAATACTTTGTTGAAACATCTTTTGATTTAATTATAGCATTCAGTCTTCTTGGGTAGGAGTCTTATCAGCATGGCACATCTTGACTTGGCAATATTTGCCCACTCTTCCTTGCCAAAGTGCTCCAAATCTGTCAGATTGCGAGGGCATCTCTTGTGCACAGCCCTCTTCAGGTCACCCCACAGATTTTCTATTGGATTTAGGTCTGGGCTGTGGCTGGGTGACTCTAAAACTTTAATTTTCTTCTGGTGAAGCCATTCTTTTGTTGATTTGGGTGTAGGGGTCATTGTCATGTTGAAAGGTGAAATTCCTCTTCATCTTCATCTTTCTAGCAGACGCCTGAAGGTTTTGGGCCAAAAGTTACTGGTATTTGGAACTGTCTATAATTGCCTTCACCTTGACTGCAACCCCGGTTCCAGCTGAAGGAAAGCAACCCCAAAGCATGATACTGCCACCACCATGCTTCACCATGGGAATGGTGTTCTTATGGTGACGCGAACTGTTGTTTTTGTGCCAAATGTACCTTTTGGTATTGTGGTCAAAAAGTTCAACCTTGGTCTCATCAGACCATAACACATTTTCCCACATGCTTTTGGGAGACTTAATATATTGTTTTGCAAATTTTAGCTGGGTCTGGATGTTTTTTTGTGTAAGAAAAGACTTCCGGCTTGCAACCCTACCCCATAGCCCAGGCATATGGAGAATATGGGAGATTGTTGTCACGTAGTACACAACCAGTACTTGCCAGAAATTCCTGCAGTTCCTTCAGTGTTGCTATAGGTCTCTTGGCCGACTCCCTGACCAGTTTTTGTTTTGTCTTTTCATCAATTTTGGAGGGACATCCAGTTTTTTGCAATGTCACTGTTGTCCCATATTTTCTCCACTTTTTGATGACTGTCTTCACTGTGTTCCATGGTATATCCAATGCTGTGGAAATTGTTTTGTACCCTTCTCCTGACTGATACCCTTCAACAATAAGATCCCTTTGATGCTTTGTAAGCTGTCTGCAAACCATGGCTTTTGCTGTAGCAGGCAACTGAGTAAATGTCAAGAAAATCCTACTAGGACAGATGAACTTTATTTGGGGTTAATTTGAGTCTCTCTAATTGATTGCAGTTGTGTATCCAAGAAGACTGAATCCTGCAATTAAATCAAAAGGTACTTCAACAAAGTATTAGTTTATGGGTGTGCACACTTAAGCAACCAGCTTATTGTACATTTTTTATTTTTTATATTTTCCCCTAACCGATTTGTGTGTTTTTCAATTGTACACCTTATAGCTCAAATTAAAGGTGGGAAAAGTTTTGAAATGATTTATTGTGGTCTCATTTTTTTTATATCACAAAATCCTGGCATTTTAACAGGGGTGTGTACATTTTTCATATCCACTGTATGCTGATACTTCCAGTATTCTGTCCCATATCTCAGATGTCCACACTAGACATTGTGCAATCATTTCTTCTTTTTCTGCAAAGATAAATGTATGTAATCCATTGTAGCTTTTGAAAGTGTATATGTGCAGTTATCTCAGGTAAAGTACATAGTCATGGGTGAAGACACTACTTTTTATTACCTGGATACACCTCATCAACTAACTGAGGTTTCACATAAGATTATGCAAGTTAAGGAAGATGGACTTGTTTGTCCAGCTTGAACCAATGAGAGAGGGGCAGGAAGATAAGCTGGTTGTTGGTCAACCTTGCTCAGATGTTGAGGGTCTGGTAGTTGCCAAGCAGAAACTATCCAAATAAACTGTCAACTGTAGTTAGCACAGAGGATTAATGCTGTGAACCGGTAATGACTTTCTTCCTGTACTACGGGATTTTATTCCATCTGTCTCTATTTGCCTTTTGTGTAACCTTGAGCAGGTCAGATAAACAGGCAGTACTTCCAGATCACCCCTGAAAAAGAGGCAGTTGCACCTCTCGAGTTAACAACACAGTCAAGGTCACATTTTCAATAAGGTTGCTACTCTTGGAGTTTATTTTCAAATGCGTTAATTGCAGATATTTGTGCCACTGCCGTTTGTTCAGTGTGTACCTTGCTAAGCATAACCTTTCTTATGGAGTATCATTTTCACCACTGGAGATTCTTACCAGCTGTTGTCCTCTTGTAGAGAGTTTTTTTTTTAAAGTAAAATATTCCAGATACACGAGTGTTCACTATAGCAGTTTGTATGCAAGAAAAGTATTTTGCAGTGAGTGTTTATTAACTCCATCCCCTTGTGCTTTGAGCTGTTGCTCCACCAGATGTTTGTGTTTTGCCTTAAGTGTTGTAAGTTTATAATTTGTGTCTGTTGATCAGTGTTATGTATCTTGGTCTGGCTAGGGCTTTTGATTCTTTGCCAAGTGTTTATATAGTAAGCAGTCTTGAGTTTAATAGCAATATTAGATTAGTTGTATTACAAGGTGAAAAGTGGTTATCAAAAAGGTGACTGTCATTATGCATGTCATTATGCATATGTCAAGTCTGTTTAGGACAGCCTGATGTGTCTAGCAGTTTACAAGTGTCATACCCGGAGCCTGTTATACAACTGCTTATTTCAGCAGTATTCAGGCAGTTTCCAGTTTGTGTGGCAGCATTTTTAGATAGGTAGAAATTGGGAGTCTAGTTGGTAGTATTATTTTGGCATCCATCTAGCATTATGTTTTGAGTACTTTTAAGAAGCATTAACTGAAAAACTTTGAGTGTTTTGTGCAGAAAACAGATTGTTTTAAAGGTTCATTATTTAATGTACTTCCTCTGAATTATAGGAAGTATTAGACAGTAAACTTTGGAAATGGTTGTAGGATGCAATTTGGACTTTGCAATGTGTTCCTTATGGAAATAACAGCTTTACTGTTATGTATTTTCTAACATTTATTTACTATACAGGTTTATTGTATTATTGTTTGCTGCCTACTCTCATATAATACTTTCCTTTATTTACTTTAAGAAGTGTATAACTCAGCTCAAGATGAGGCAGAGGTATTTTATACAGGAAGAATTAATGAAGTTACAATTGCAGTGAACAAAAAGCTTGAGAAGTATTTTAGTCTCTTACTTCTTGGTGAAGGGAATCCATGGAGTGATTGTCATTTAAGTCATTAAATGAGACAGGAGTGCTTGAATTTGATTTAACATACTTAAATGTATTGAAATTCTTATTAATAATTAAGAAAAAAAATTATTTTTATTTAAAGAAAGTGGGACTATTGTATGCTGTATGACTGGAACTGCGAGAATTTAATTGTGATCGCAGGGAAAATTATACTTAACTCCAAAATTGCTGTATTTCAAGAGTGTTCCATCTCCTAAGGTATAGTAATCCTGGCATTAGTATATGTAAGTAACAGAGGGGGTGCTCTTGAGCTCTGACATTGTGGGGGGGGTGTGGTGTATGGGGTCTTGCTCCCCACAAAAAAGCACTTTAAATGTGTAAAAGGGACTTTCAAAGTTTGTTGTTACTTATGTTAATTTACACATAAATTATCGCAGTTTCAGGACTCACATTGTCGAGACCTGAACTTCTGATAGATAGCCCAGCAAAACAAGATATGTTGTTTGACAAGTTTCCACTTAGCATATTTAAGTATATTATGGAGCTGTCTGATACGTCCATGACCTACTAATACTTAATTTAAACAGTTGCAGTATTATGAACAAAAGAGAAGAACTGCACACAGCCATTGCCCTGTATGACCCAGACATACTGCTGATAACTGAGACATGGCTTAGACCACATATCAAGGACAACTCCATTACCCCTCCTGGATACAACATCTTAAGAGTAGACAGACTACACAAAAATGGTAGAGGTATAGCCATAGTTTATAAAATCAACTTAAAACTCTAACTTCTCCAACAGGAACCTCCCACCCCCAAAAACGCTGAAATCATATGCGCCAAACTCCTCATAAACCAGCACAAGCACCTAAATGTAATAGGAATCTGTATACCCCTAGGAGACAACCTAACCACATTAGAGTCAATACTACACTGGGCCTCCCACACCCTCTTCCAAGAAACCATAGTCCTAGGCGATGTTAATATCGACTGGAACTCCATCCACACTCCAACACCCACTAGCCACATAAACCTATATACTTTTACCCAACTCATTCAATCACCAACACACATCGATAAGCCATCAAAAAGAGAATCCATGCTAGACTGGGTTCTCACAAACCAGCCCAACACTGCCCTTCAATGTGGAACACTTCCTAACTCTTAAGTGACCACAATCCCACTTTCATCCTCAGGCATAAACTAAAATCAGTTAACTCCCCCTCCCTTCTACAAACCCATTACCACAAAAACTTCCCCACAGACCACTTCATAGAAGCCTTAGAATCCTGAAACTGGTCTCCCATTAAAACTCTCCCACTTGACCATGCCATAGAATACTTCAACTCAACATTCCTAGGCATCCTCAATCGTCTAGCCCCAATCAAAACAATTAGAATACTCATCATCCCTGCCCCATGGCTACAAAGCACAACTAGGGCCTTATTAAAAGATAGGGATAAGGCTTGGAAAACCTAGTGCCAACACAAAACATTCGTAACTAGGCAATTATACCTTGAACTGAGAAACAAGGCTAAGAAACAAGTTAAGACTGACTAAATTACTACATTTCCCTACAAAGAAAATTTAGTTGCAACCCACAAAAGTTCTCGGCCACAGTTAACGTCCTCCAACCCAGTAAAGCAACAACTCCACCACCCAATATAGTTGGGTCAAATACACCTATAGCCTCCACTTTCAACGACTACTTTACTACTTCTATTCTTAAACTAATAAACAATACTAACCCCAACAATCTCCTCCAACTTCACACACAACAGTCTAAGTCTACCCCCTTCTCACTTAAATCAGTACCAGTATATAGTATCCAAAAACTCTTAGTAAAACTCAAACCTGCCACCCTTGCTGCCGACAATCTCCCAGCCAAATACCTCCAAATAGCATCTGCAACCATAGCCTACCCAATCACACTACTAATAAATAGATCTGTCACTGAACACAACCTTGTGGAAAACTTACTACATCATTCCCCACCACAAAGGAGGTTCATCAACCGACCTCTCCAACTATCGACCCATTTCTTTCCTCTCACCACTGTCCATAATCCTAGAAAGATGTATTCACCATTAACTCCTCACTCACCTTCTTTCTAACAACCTCCTATCCAACTTCCAACATGGCCTGTGTCGATCCCACAGCACCACCACTGCTCTAATTAACTTCACCAACATAATAAACACATACAGAAACCAGGGTAATCTTGTCTCGGCCACCTTTCTAGACTTATCCAGAGCCTTCGATACAGCTTCCCCCAATAAACTCTTAGTCTGCCTCACCAGTCTCAACCTTGACAGCCCCTCCATACAGTGGTTTAAAAGCTATCTGGACAATCGCCATCAGTATGTCAAATAAACTAACTGCCTATCCCCCCGCCCCATTACCAGTCACAATTGGTGTACCCCAAGGCTCCATCTTAGGCCCCCTCCTGTTCAACATCTTTACAAATCAACTCCACTCTGCAACTACAGGTGCCAAAGTTGTGTGATACGCTGACAATACAACCCTAATCTGCTTTGCATCCAACATTAAACTTCTACAGCAAAAAAAAAAACCCAACAATCCTTCACTGGCTTAGAATATTGGCTCAATAATTCCCAATTAATATTAAACCCAAAGAAAACACAGCTTATGCTGCTCCACCCTACCAAAACTGAGGATGTTACCTTTTCCATATCCTCAGGTAATAGGACTCTCATCACCCCAGTACCAGAAGCTAAGTTGATTTTTATTAAAAATATATTTTTCATTTTTTATGCAGTATTTACATTGTATATGGAAAATAGACAACAACCCTTTGAACACATCTGTTTCAAATTCCGGTAACCCTGCCTGGGCTAGACAGGCTAATAATATCTTGGTTAACCAGCAAACTGCCAATGAACTGGCCAATGGAACAACTGTAAGTAATACTCTAGGTTGTTTTGGTAGTAGTGCAGTACAGGGGCACAGTAACAATTGATTAAATGCCTGGAATGTCATTCCTAATATTGGTGAATGGATTCAAAAAGGTGTTGGTTTCTCTAATGAGAACAATGTTATAGAAACCACAGATGTCTCACAAAACCTTGAATGCTTAGACCAAAAGTTGTTTAAACTAAAAAAAAACTACAATTGGAGAATTTTTATTTAATGGAAAACATCAAAGCAAACAGAGTGCCAAAGGGCTTTCGGCAGCGGAGATACCCTACGTGAATGGACATAAATTCACCCTTGCACAAGGACCTTGTGGCTCTCTTTGACAAGCAAGGGTGTGAATTCCTGGAACTTGGTATACACCACAACAAGTTCTTTGACAAATTGACTGCAGAGGTAACAAGACTAAGTGATAGCATTGTCAATGACAAGACATACCAGGATTACAAAACTGAGCATGGATGTGTGTTTTGTAGTATAGAACAGAGTATAGCAAAAACTAAGGGTTACAAAATGAAGAAATGTGACAGAGATAGAAGGGAATATGAAATGGGAAAAGCCTATCCCTCACCACCGGCTTCACAAACGTGGAGAGGATTTGATGACCACCCTGATAATGAGGCTAGGGGAACAGTGTATGATAATCAATCTAACATGGTACATGAGGATGAAATGAATGATGGACAGTGGCATAATAACAACTTCTCCTCTAACAACCCTAACTACCAGCAGAATTTTCCATTACCCAGGAGGTCAGAACGATTGCAGAATCAACCAAGGATGTACTACAACAGGAAGAACTATGTGAAGGTCCCATTTCAGGGCAAAGGGAATACTTATTACCAGGGGAGGACAACCTGAATAAGTATGGAGATGGAAATACCTGGACTTTAAGATCAGAAACAGAATCAGGAAGTGAAGGTCCAATGATTATTTACAGCAAGGAGATGGACTTTAAATTATACAGTTACACAGAATGCCTTATTTGGACAGACATAGCTGAATATTTTGCAAAAGGTATGAATTTTGTACCTAAAAGCAAAATGAATTTGACTAATATGTTAATTGATTTAAAGCTGTATATACGTAGAATGAATTTTCAACTGTTATTTAAACATGATGGCAGTAATAATATTTTTGAAACATTAAGAATTAGCAGTTTATACAACCCCCCAGTACACCCGCCTTAAATATATTTGAAAAAATGTGCAAAATTGATCTTAGAGCACACTATGAGAATTTAGACTTTCGGCTTTTCCCAGTTAGGGGTCACCACAGCGGAACTCCGGTCCGCTCATGATTGGCAGTGGATTTTTACGGTGCCAAGTTGCCAGCCCGACGCCCAGCCATCAATGAAGGCATGCCCATTCACGCTCACACCTACCTGCATGTCTTTTAACATCACTGGACTGCAGGGAGGACATGCAGACTCCACACCAAAGGCGCTCCAGCCGAGAATCGAACGGGAGAACCTCTTGCTGTGAGGCGACAATGCTAACCGCTGCACCACCACGGCTGTCTACACTATGAGAGTAACAACAATAAAAAAAGGAGTAGTAATGATACTGAGGAGGAAATTATGGATTTCATACATTTCAAGGAACTAAGGGTAATGAAAATCGATAAAGGCGGGGGTATTATAATTATGAAGCACGAAGTATATAAGAACAACACAAGTGTCAAGTTGCAAGCAGATACATATGAAAAAAGTAGTAGAGCAGAACTAAATAGCGTATATTTAAGGTTAACATATCAAATTAGCGACATGTTTATAGAGAGAAGACTAGACATGGATGAATTTATATATTTAAATGTAACTTCACCCAAAAGCCCTACAATTTTTGGAGTGCCCAAAATCAACAAATCAGTCAATAATCCACCTATGAGACCGATTGTGGATGGTAGAGGCAACAATACAGTTCCATGAACTCAGTATATTGACATCAAGTGTAAGCATTATTTAAGACAAGAACATTTGTGTAAGGTTTCTTGGGATTTTTTATCAATAATGAGCACTATTGGGTTTGAAAAGGAAGACGTTATGACTACGATTGATGTAAAGGACTTATACACAATTATTCCACATAATATAGCCCTAGAATGGACTAGGGAATATTTAGAAAGCAAATGATTGGATCAAGTTATAGTAAATAATGTCATATAACTTTTAGAAATAGTTCTCACCAGAAACTGCATATATTTTTTTTCAAAGCATTTTATTAAATAATTATTAAAATGAACAAATATTTCCATGAAATTATAACATTTTTTCTTTAAAGTTAAAAAGACAAGAAAATAAAAAAACCTTCTAATATATAAACCAATGTAACTAAACTATGTACAAAGACGTTCATCATGCAAAAAAAATTCTTAATGTAGCTGTACGATTAATAAAAATCATCTGTTTACATAAATTAATAAACTATTTTTCTAGAAGTTCATAGATGATATTCCATAAATTATATAATGTAGTATTCCTAGATGATCTAGATTTAATAGTTAACATTTTCAAATTACACGTTTCAAGGAGTATACTTTTAAATTCCAAAAATGTAGGTGCTGTACTAGATTTCCAATTCTTAGTGACTGTTTTTCTAGCTATAGATAGTATAGACCAAACCAACGGGTACTTATTCTCTTTTACACAATCAGGAACAGGAGTATTAAATAAAACAAGTGATTTAGATATAAAGAAATTATCAGTAAAAATTGTTTGCAGCAAATTATTGATATCATCCCAAAATTTTCATAAATATATGCAGTTATAAAACATATGAGACCAGTCAGCATTCAGTTCAGTATTACATCTCCAACATGTTATATTCTTTTTAGAAAATATACTTATATTATGAGGAGTGATAAATGATCTATTTAAAAATCTCCATGTGAATAATTTCCATTTTAAAGAAGTAGTAGTCATACTTGCTGATTGTAAAATATTCAATTTGTCTTTCTCAGAAGGAGGATTATTATTAATTAAAGAAAAATATTTCCAATAATGATCTGAATGTGTATCTAAATCACATTTAATTGCCCTATAAATGTTTGATAACTTGTTATTAGCAAGAGATTTATGCAAAACTGTTACAATCATATATTATATTAGCTTGGGAATTTTTTTCCTAATTATAGGAGACATAGAATCCAATTTATTTAATACATATTGTCTAGCTTTTTGAAGCTCTAACCATAAACAAGTATTAAGTTTATACTCTTCCAAGAGTAAACTATTGGATTTTATCTCATTATTTATTATCATTTGGTGTCAAAATATTAAATGCTTTTGCTGAAATATAGACATTTTTGTATAATCTGAAGAGAAAATAGATCTGTGTAGGCTATAGGGAAGAGTAAAAAAAGCCAAGCCTTATAGATATTATATTTAAATATATAATTTCTAAATGATTTTAAAAGAAAAACTATATACTTAGAGTTAAAACTCAGAGAAGAAAATTCAGAAATATAATCTTTTAACCTCCAAATAAATGGATTATTAATTATATTTAGCTTATAGGAACTGTTTATATCTTTGGTATTTTGTGACAATACCTCTATAAACTCTTTCCACTTAGCAGTGTATTCCACATCAATGAGATGAGAGATTGTATTGAATACTGATGACATTGAATAAAATTCTAAATTTGGTACGGCTGTACCCCCATTATTCCAATTATTCATATGGTATGTTAATGCAATCCTTGGCTTATTTGATAACCACAAAAATTTCTGAATCATTGAATTAAATTTTTTAATTATTTGGTAAGAAGGAGGTCTAGATAAAGATTGAATTATATATAAGATTTTGGGGAGAAGGATCATCTTTATTATCATCCATGTATTCATTGTATTTATTAAATTTTCTGTCTGTAATAGACTTTTATTATAATTTATTTGAATGGTATTTTTAATATTGTTAGTAATAATTATACCTAAATATGCTATTTGTTGAGACTGAGCTATATATTCATTATATTCATCGGGTATATTGTATTTTTTGAACCTGTTAAAAAGAATTTGTGTTTTATTATTATTAAAAGTAAGGCCGGAATTTTTTGAAAATATTTTATGTTTTTAAAAATTTTTTGTATAGATTCCCTTCTACTCCCAAGAATAATCAGTATGTCATCTGCAAACATTTGTGTTGTAGATGATATAGTGGGGTTTAATTTGTATCCTTCAGTATGTGTATCATGTCTTATTAAATTTGCCCATGGTTTCATAACTAATGAAAATAAAAGAGGGGATAAAGGACACCCTTGCATAGTACCTTTTACTATTGGTATATTTGAGATATACTAGTACCAATTTTAACATAAGCTTGGCTACCTTCATATACCAGAGTGATAAAATTGATAAAATTATTGGAGAAATTTAATTCCTTATATAGAGTGAACAGATATTCCCATGTAACTGAGTCAAAAGCACAATTTATATCTAAACTAACTAGGGTTAAATTTGTTTTAAGATTTTTCACCGAATCAATTAAAGTTAATATTCTTTTAATGTTATCATATGAAGTTCTCTTTATTATAAACCCTGTTTGATCACTATCAACTAATTTGGGTAAAAATGTTTTAAGCCTTTCTGCATAAATGGACATAAATAATTTGTAATCAGTGTTTAATAGGGAGATGGTTCTATAGGAGGTACACTGAAAGGGGTCTTTGTTAGATTTAAAATTGGAGAAATAGAAGTGTATTTCCAAGAAGGTGGAATTATGTTTTTGTCCTGAACAAGATTAAATACTTTATAAAGCAATTTTAGAGCATTATTAGGTAGTAATTTGTAAATTTCAGGAATGATGCCATAATTACCTGGTGCTTTATTTTGCTTTAATTTGGTAATGTGAGTTTGAAGTTCTTTGAAAGATATTTATCAGTAGAAATCCCTTGTTCCTCTGAAAGTCTTGTATTTATTAATAAATGTTTTTATTTCCTCTTTAGAGTTGATTTCAGTAGTTGGTTGATGTTTATAAAAAACTCTCTAAATTCGGTTAATATATTATGAATTTCTGATACCATTTTCCTTTTTTAAGGGAGAATATTTCATTAATATGATTAAATCTATTTAAACTTTTCGTTTTATTAGCAATATTTTTTTAAGGATTTAGGGTTAGAAGGGAAATTTATAAACTTGAATTTTTCTGTATTGATCATAGTTTTATGTTTTAATATTTCTAGATATTTATTATTTAACATATTTATTTTCCTTTATCTGATATATCTTTATCACCCATATTGCTAAGTTTTAAAGTGTCTAATTTACATTGTATAGCTTTCTTTTTTTTGTTATTGTACCAATTCAATATCCTACCATATAGATAAGCTTTTAGGGCATCCCATATGTAAATTTCGGATATATCATTAGTATTGTTAAGTTCTAAAAAATTCTGTAATTCTGTAGAAATGAAATCATTAAAATCTTTTAATTTTGTGATATAAGCTGGGATCTTTTTTATATGAATTTTAAAATTTGGATTGACTACCACTTCAAAAATTATAGAATTATGATCTGATAAAGGACATGAAATCACTGCTGATTTGTTTAAGGAATCTGTTAAATTATTAGAAATAAAAACTCTGTCTATCCTCGAGTATGAGTTATGTCTATGAGAAAAAAAGGTGTAAAACAAAGTAGTAGTATCTGCAAAATAATTCATATCTTTCAAAAAATAAGTATCTGCAAAGTCTTTTAATATTTTAGATGATGTAGATATTCTTCTCTTCCCATTAGTACTAGAGTCTTTGTACTCTAAAATACAATTGAAAATCTCCTGCCAAAATAATGTTCCCTTTAGAGAATAGTACAATTTGATCTAGATGTTGTTTCACTGTGTTTATTCCTATCCCTGGGATCCAGTATGTTTTAATCAATATGAAAATGTTACTGTTTATTTCTATAGTGACTGCACAAAACATTCCTTTATTATCCTTATATGTATCTATTATTTTAGGAAAAGGCATTATGCTATTCCATAGAATAGCTACTCCTCTCTTTTTCTTAGTATGTTCAGAACTTACTAAAATCTTATATGTTTTAGATTCACACCTGAATAATATCCTCTGTTATTAAGTGAGTTTCTTGTAAAAATACTAACTGGGATTTATGTAACTTAAGATATCTAGTTAAATTCCTCCTTTTATTAGGATTATTTAAACCATTAATGTTAACTGATATACCTTTTAGTGTAGTCATTGAAAATTAAATTATGTAAATATAAACAGACTGATCTAAGAAATACACAAGAATATATCTAATAGAAATACTATTATGATCATTAGAACAAACATGGTGTAAGATTATCATATTCTTAAAATTAAGGTTGTTTCCTACTACATAAGATATGAACGTCTGAAAAGTTATTAGAAAATATTTATAACATAAACATGAAACAAAATAACCAACCCGAACCCCTCTGGAGTTTAAAACTCCTAACTCGAATGACATCAGTCACTCGAATCGACCTCCTATCAAAAGCAGCATCCAATCAGCACCTGCCTAAATGTCTATAGTCATAACTATAAAAATAAGGCTTCTCATCAAGATCATAAACAATTTTTTGTATGAACCAAATTTAGAGATATAGTGTTGTGTCATTTAGTAAATTGATTACAGCTACATCTTAGGAATAAAGTACAGACTTTTCTTACATTAGTTAGTAGGTTATTAAGAACTACTATGATCTGTTAGTTCACTCTTCTGTTTTAAAGTAATCACATTTGATAAGAACCTTAAAAAGAGACTATGGCATTCTTTTATTACCGAAATATGGCTAATAAAGGCTGAAGTTTGATATATAGTACTGCCATAGGTGATCAGCTAAATGGAACATAGTTGTAAATGAATCACCTAAGGGCCTTCAATAACCACTAACAGCTAATAAATAAGATTCTAATAAAAGTGATTTTACTAACAATCAACTAACATACTGATTGTTCTGAAAGAAATGAACACTGCATTTCTTTGTCAGAAACCAAATGTAGTGATTACTCATCAAGAAGTAAAACCAACAACATCCTGCTAGATTTCTTATAACCAAACACCCCGGTGCAGTCTCTCATAGAAGAGTGACTAGTAAACCTTAAAAGTCTGATCTTCCATTCATTGCATTAATTTGAGTTGCCTCAAAGGGTCCATCACCATACTGAAAACTAGTGAAAAGGTCATATTAGTTCAAAGAAGCAAGGTGCTTAAATAGCTCCTGTATACTATATAAAAGCCTTATTTAAATATAATAAGCTTTTTATTATTCAATTATAGCTTATACTGTCTTTGAATTTTGAAAAGCTATTTCATTAACAAAACAAAAGATGAAAATTTCACATTTTCTAATGATAAACAGATCTAACTATTTTTAAACCACCTGTCCTTGCAATATTATTGCTGCCTATGTGGTACATCCCTATCAGTCTATTACACAAATGCATTCATAAAATAACTGAGATAACCTGTTATATACATCTATACATTTAACATTTTGTTAA
Organism: Protopterus annectens; assembly: GCF_019279795.1. Classification (NCBI taxonomy): domain Eukaryota; kingdom Metazoa; phylum Chordata; order Ceratodontiformes; family Protopteridae; genus Protopterus; species Protopterus annectens. Next base: position 777,381,609 of record NC_056727.1, on the reverse strand, counting down.
ATGCTTCATGAATATTTTTTCAGCAAGTCAATAGTTATAAAAAAATGTACATGTAACACAAGTATATAAACAGCTTGTAGCGTTATTAAATCTTCCAAAAATGCATAAATCACAACTAGTATTTCTCATCAAGATATCGGCACCCTTGTCATACATAAAGCAAATATTTTATGAGAATACTATTCGTATATAAATACATAAGGCTCAAGAATACATATGATAATCAGAAAAAGTATTTAGGCTACATGCATAGTATAATCCCTATTTATTTAAGAGATTATTGCATATAATGTCTTACAATAAGTTGAAAGTAGTAATCTAGTTATATCTTCTTGCCGTATGCTGTATGAGGAAACAAATTCGATTCAGTAGCTTTCCGGTGAGGAACAGAAGATCAATTTACTTCCAATGCCTTCATGATGACATTTTAAGAAAGCTCCGAGCTTTCCAGCCGCGATGGATACCACAGTCTTGAGCTCATCATGAAGATAAAGCTTTCAAAGTTCTGGCAGGAAATAGTAAGTAAAACATTACTTAACTACATATAAGGCAATATCTCGAGACTTCCTCTATACCAAGAGAGATAAGAAGAAAAAAAAAATCTTGCATACACAACACGAAGCAATGACAGCTATCAAGCAAAGCTTCACCACACTATCAACCAGACTCTCCGGGTAATCTCCGACCAAAGCACACAGGCACCAAAACATACAGTTAACACAAACAACACCACACATGTCTCTACAGTGCTAGAGCACCAAACCAGAGCCTCCAAATAAACACACCAACAACTCGGAAACAACAATGAAGCCATACCATTACTCCAGCCACACTGCCACTCACATCCTGGGTCAGAAGTGCCATCACTAGCACAGCAATTCTGCAACTATACATCAGGCCATCGTACAAGATTCCTTTATCAATTAACCATAAATCAACTAAAGTACAAATACAGCAATTATAACTAAATAAAAGTTTTCCAACCACTATAAGAACCAAAATTAAGATAAACAAATATGCCCCCTAATGATAAGCACCACTACAAGACATCCGGAAGCATAGATATCCAAGACAGGAGAATCATTGCATCCATGGGAATCAAACCAATAAACATTAAGATAATTAATCTTAAACAAATAGTACAAATGAAAAAAAAATCCCAACAAACGATTATTCTACAAAACAAAATAGACAACTATTTAGTTAACCAATTTACATTATATTAAATATAATACCAAAAGCTCACCTGGATGATCGGTTTCATTTCCCCAATTGAGTGAATCAAGTGCAAATATGTACTTGTTATGATTAATCTTTTGATTTTTTTTTTTTAGGGTCAAATGTTTTCCAAGTGTTATTCTCAGAATTTCTTTTAAGACTAGGACTGGCCCACTCCATTTCATCTACTTTTTCCAGTATGTTATTAGATCTTATATAAGTTATTGCATTGTCTAGGTCATCAAACATTTTAAAACCATCTTGATAAAATATTTTCAGCCTTGCAGGAAAAAGCAAATGGGTTTTTATTTTATTTTTTTAGTTCTCTGACTAAAGGCAAGAAAATTTTCCTTTTTGATAATACTGAAGAAGAATAGTCATTATCAAAGCGTATAATATTGTCCTTCAGTTTGATTGGGGATTTTGCCGATGCAGTCTTTAGTACCATTTCCTTATCATGGGCTGATAGGAACTTTACAATAACATATTTAGTATAATTACTCTTAGTGTTTTTAGACATCACCATTGATCTATGGGCTCTTTCAATACCATATGAAAGAGCCTCCGGCAGTTCAAGTACTTCAGGCAACCAGGAAGATAAACATTTTTCCATATTATTTCCCTCTATGTTATCCGGTAAGCCAAAAATTCTCACATTATTCCTACGGGACCTGTTCTCAAGGTCATCAACCTTTGTCGGAAGAAGAGAATTTTGCTTTAACAGGAACTCAACATTATGTTCACTCTCCTGAATTCTGTTATCCATATCACTTAATGCAGTTTCCATTCCTGAAATCTGCTTCCTTTGTTGCAATAAATCTTCATGTAGAATGTCCATTTGGTGAGAACACTTTTCTTTGAAATTGTCAATTTTTATATCCATTTTGTCTATTTTGACATTTAGTTCTTGAATAGTAGTTAGTAATGAGTGTAGTTCTTTTTTGATAGTTGTTTCTTGATGAGAAGATTTAGTGAAGCTCATCCTGTTCTTTTACTGTAGTACTTCCAAGTGTAACTTTGACAGGAAAACTTAAAATCTACATGAATTTTTTTATGTACTACCCTAATATATATTTTAAAGAATTAATTAAAATAAAAAAACTATTATTAGGGAAGTTTACATCAATATTTCCTGTCAATAAAGTTCTGTAAAGGCAGAGCTAATAAGAAAAGCTGCTACTCTGTGTTCATCTTGGCCATGCCCCTCAACTACATATATTTTGAGGAAGAAATTTACAAACAAAAAGAAGTGGCCATGGGCTCCCCAGTGGGGTCCTTTTTGGCAAATGGGAAAAGAGATATGTGCATAATAGTATTCATGTAAATAATATTAAATTCTATTTACGCTATTTGAATGACATTTTCCTTATATGGGGAAATGATGAGACTACATTAAAAAACTTTTTGCAATATATTAATGAAAGTACAGAGTTTCTTAAGTTTACGTGTCCATACGATAAGAAATAGATGCCATTCTTGGATGTTATGCTTAGAAAAAACTGTTTTGGAAGAATATGTTGGTAGTATATATAGAAAATCAGCTTATTCCAACATGTTACTCCATTTTTCTAGCTGCCACCCCTTCAAGCAGAAAAGGGCAGTGGCAAAGGGCCAACTGGTTAGAGTGGCCAGAATGAACACCTTAGATGAGGATTTACCATAAGGAAGTGGACACACTAGTAGGGATGTTAACTAGAAGAGGATACCCGTTGGGGTTACTAAATGAATTAGCCTTAAAAATTACATCTAAGAGAGAAAGTGGGTTCTATCATCCTATTTTGACAAGAAACCTACAAAATGAGTCAACTACTAGTACCAACACGAATTATGGTAATAATAAAAAATATAGTCATGCTTTTATTACAACCTTTAATGTACCCAGTGGCAACATAAAAAGGATTTTGAATAAGAACTGTAAAATACTATATGAGCATCCAAATATTATTAATGATACAGAGGACACACCCACTGTTATTTATAGAAGGGGTAGTAACATAAAAAACATGGTAGAAGGAAAAAGGAAAGTGACAAATTCAGTAAATAACAGGATGACAAAATGTGGGAGATGCAGTTATTGCAAAGACATACTTGAGGGCACTTGCATTAAAATAAAGGGAAAGAAATTTAAGGGGCAAATACAACTGTGACACTATAGGCATAATTTATATCGCAAAATGCCAGGTATGTGAGGGATTTTATGTGGGAAAAATGGAGAGCAAGCTCCGAAACCATATTTATGAACATTTATACGAAATTAAAAACGAAAGAACTACTAATGCACTGTTGAGACACTTATGTGAATATCCGAATCATTCTTTCAGATTTAGTGTACTGGAAAGAGTGGGAGAAGAATAAGCGGGTGGTCCTTGGACTGTAATCCTGGAGCAACATGAATTAAAATGGCAACTGCACTTAGAAGCGTATAGATATCCAGGATTAAATGACCATGTCAGTATAGCACCTATCCAGAAATTAAAAGCATGGGAGAGCTGAATTAATGAAACAGGACGTTGATTGTTATTAAAAATATATTTTTCATTTTTTATGCAGTATTTACATTGTATATGGAAAATACATGAACTGTTTTAAAACTAGTACAACAAATTTGCATTTGTAGATGGACTAATGACTAGCATACATACACTTCATAGGGATGTTTAAAATAAGGAGAATGTTGCTTTAAAATTTTAAAAAGGTCATATGACCTACTGAGTTTATTTAAATGGCTCAGAAATTGTTACATTTTGTAACTGATGAAGTTTTAAATGGTTTAAAACGAAAGCACTTATACGCTTACTACATTGTACAGCTCTTTTGGATTAAACCTGTGTTTTTATGGCTTAGAAGTGAACTGTTTATTTTCCAGCTACTACATTTCCTTAGTTTGTGACTTTTGGACTGTATCTGTTACTTGGATTCACCATTGACCAACAACTAAAGTACAACAAACACATATCCCTCACTGTCGCCAAAGTCCACAGAAAGCTAGGGACCATATATCGCTGAAAACGATACCTAACTTCAGAAGCTAGAATCACCATAGCCAGAACCCACCTGCTAGCAACTATCCTATGTGCATGTCCAGTACTAACAAACCTAAATAAAACTGACCTTAACAAACTCTCCACATGCTATAACAAAATTGCCAGATTCGCTGCCAACACCAGATCACGGTCCCACCACTGCCAATCCCTGAACAAACTGCACTGGTTAGAATTCCCAAATTTACTACAGTACCACCAACTCAACCTGGCACACCAAATACTATACTATCCTGAAAAAAAACCTGCTCTGTCCAGCCTCATAACCTTCTACAACCGTAACAGGCAGTTATGATCTACCAGCGAAGCCCTCCTAGAAAGTGTACAATGTATAAATAGCTCGGGCAACTCTCTCTTCACCAGTGAAGTTGCAAAATAATAGAATATCCTGCCTCCTGACCTCAGACTTCAAACATGTACAACCACCTTCAAAACCCAATTAAAATCATACCTGCACACCAATCATTTATGTACCTGCAAAGGACCTCCCTGAACTCCTAATCTGCTATTGGAGGGTATTTGCAGGAGGACCTCTCTAAACTCCCAATCTGCTAATGGAGGGTATTTGCAGGAGGACTTCTCTGTTCTCCCATTCTGCTTATGGAGAGTCCACTCAAACATTCTACTGTATTTCATCCTCTCTCTTTTTACATTTTGTAAATATTGTTTGCGTGCTTATAGTATACTGCAGTGCTACTTGACTACAGAGTAGTACACTTATTCTTGTATGTAATTCCTCTGTATTACTGTATTAACCTTTTATATTTGTAACCTGTGTTATTGCTATATATATTGTTTATATTCTGTAATTCTTTTTCTGGGGCTTTTCCCCCCAGGACTCCACTGAAAACGGACACCAGCTGTCCAGTTGGACCATCGTGGTAAACAAATGTTAAGTAAATAAGTGCTTATTTAAATAAATAATTCTGGAGTTCCTTCTCCCTCTCTGTGTAATGTGTGAGCTTTAATCATTTCCATTGAACCTGTACTTCTCAAAAGATGCACAAAATGTGCTGTCAAAGAGTAGGCAGTATTAGGGGGGAAACCTAAATGGAGTTTTAACTTTGTCCCATTCGCCTTAAAAATGTTCAGTACATTAATATGGACTTGAACCCTCATTCTTCCAGGTAGAGTCAGGTGTCTAAACAATTACATGGCACACTGAGTCCTCATACGTTTTTTTTAATTCCTAACGTCTAGCATTTAGTTTGTCATAATTTTCTAATTCGACACAGAAAACTGCTTTGTAAGAATTAAAAAGAAAAAAAAAATAATCTGAAAAAATGGCTTTATTATGAACAGAAAATTGTTTTGTTGTTTAAACCAACTCATTACATGTTTCAATGTTTTTAACAGACCTGTCCACCAGTAGTACGGATGTTTTGCTTCTGAATATTAATTCAGTGATCCAGATTCAGTTATCAGCCCAAAGGTAAAGTTTTGCAGGTGATCTGGGACTGAGTAGCTAAGGGCTAACTTTCCCATCTCAGTTGAAGGGCGTGAGCTTCATCTGCAGTATATTTGCCTTTTAGCAAATGTAAGGGAGGATAGTGTCATACGATCATATGCAGCTTGCATTGTGTTGTCGCCTCACAGCAAGAGGTTCTCCGGTTCGATTCTCGGCTGGGGTGCCTTATGTCCTCCCTGTGGTTGCGTGGGTTTCCTCCGGGTGCTCCGGTTTCCTCCCACATCCCAAAGACATGCAGTAGGTGGATTGGACACTCCAAATTGGCCCTAGGTGTGAGCGTGTGCTTGTGTAGCAACTCGACACTGTAAAACTCCACTGCCAGTCTTGAGCGGACAGATGATCCGCTGTGGTGACCCCTAACCGGGAAAAGCCGAAAGAAGAAGAAGATTGTCTGTCTAGCCAACTGATGTATGGACATTTGAACTGCAGAATTGTGCTTGTATGTCCTGCATGGCATCAGTGCATGTCCAGTGAGTGACTGATTGGGCTACAAGACAGAAATTTCCCTGAATTACTGTTACGTGCAAACAATGTGCCTTATCATTGTTGCCCTCAAGTGTTATTTATAAACACCAGTTTCACTTTGAGATGAAAGTTATTACCGGTAGAAGTTGGAAGAGAGGGGGATAAAAGGAATTAGTTAAGATTTTAGAGTGGATACTGAAGACACTCAAAACATGTGTATTTAAAAAGTCATTAACAAGGAAAAAAATAAAACAAAACATGTTTTTCAGTTCAAGTTACTGAGCAAAGTTAGTATGCTGTAGTACAAGTGATTAATTTATGTGAAGTAAATTCATCTAAATCTGGGGAAAAAAATTTTTTTTTTAAATGTGTACTTTTTTGTGCAGTTTGAAACTGATGACTTTTGCATGGCATTTAATATTTGCTGTTTATATACAAATATTCCCTTGCAAGTTAGAACTCAAACTGTAAGGTATACTTTTGTCATAAAACTGCTTTCAGATGTGTTTTTTTATCTTTATTATTTAATTACTTGCAGCTAGTTGCAAGTTGTAGTTCCATGTTTGTAAGTATAGCTATTTTCAGAAGGTTAAAGTCATGGCTGTTGGGATAAAATAATATTGATTCACATCTGTTTGTGTGAAGATTGGCAGAAATCCTATTTCTCTGCTGTGTTTATATAGTTGACCTATTGATAACTCCTTTCACATATGGACTGGTTCTATTGAGAAGCTGTTAGGCTTTCAGAGATGCTTGTACAATATTAAGTGGTAGATTGTTATGTACCACTGGATTTGATAGCAGTGTCTTTTTATGTTAATATCTTCAGGACTGAAGGCAAAGTAGCCAGCTTGTTTTGGAATCCCACTGACACCAATGTAGTGTTACACATGTATGTCTGTCACAAGCCTCATATATCCAAGGGGCACTTTTGTTTGAGACAAAGGACAGCTTCCTAGGAATCTCACTTGCGTGAATGGTGAACAGGTTTGTGGAGCTGACTTAACTGCATGTTAAGTAGGAAATATGCAGTATGAGCAGGAACTGAGTGCTTGTGGTTAATACAGTGATGTTTGGATGGTTCGAACATAAACCTCTAGCTTTATTACTAAGTTTATCACAAACAGTAAAGGCATAAGAGAAGTAATAAAGTAATGTCTACACCTACTTAAATTAGCCAGACTTCTTGTGACCCATTAGGAAATCCAGCAGCTTTACTAAAAGGATGCAATGCTCCATCTACATTAAAAGACTGTCTTGTTGAGAATCTTTGTTTTGGACAATTTTGGCAGTAGCCAAAAAATGCATTACAAGAAAGTGGAAATCACCATCCATTCCAAAATTTGAAGACTTCATGATTCTTCTGGATGAAGGAGCACTAATGGAAATAAAAGTTAAAGAACTAAGAATTTTTCCTAGGAAATGGACTAATAATCCTTGGGAGAAAGTCATCACTCTTATTAAGACAATGAATTTAGATACACTTTCTTCTAATTAATCAAACATGATTTAAGAATTGTTGAATATTATATAACCTATTTCAAAGTTTAAAATTTTGTACAGTTTGTTATAATTTATCATTTAAAGTGTGAAACTTATTTTGTTTTTCTTTATTGTTATTGGAAAATTAAATAAAAATTTTGAGCAAAAAAAAAAAAAAAAGACAAGTCTTGTACAAGTTGTAAGGAAGGCTTGCCTGTGGTCATGTTATGATGTGTAAATATATCCAGAATGTGTAAGCACCCTGCTGTGAATGACATTTCAGTTGTATTGACAGAGTTGTGTTTGTTAAGGACATGATTGTTACCTTGTACTTTAAGGGCTGTAAGTACTTAATCAAAGAAAAAACATTTCTTAAAGCAGTTTTGTATCAAAAGTATGAATTACACAGTCTCAGTTCTAACTTTCAGGGGAAGATTTGTATATAAATAGCAAACATAAAATGCCATGCAAAAGTCATCTGATTCAAACACAAACTAAAAAAAAGTGTCCAGATTTCGATGAATTTACTTGGCTTAAAGCTGTTGATTAAACAAACAAATTATATCAGGAATTTTTCCCATATCATGTAAAACATTACATGTCTATTATTCTGATTTCTTATGGCCTCACATCGATTTGTACTTTTTGAGATGTTCAGAGTTGTTGCATATACTTCATTAAGCAATAATCGGTACTTACGTATTATCGCCACCACATTCTGATCGTCTCGCAGCCAGGTTAGAAATCTGTCATAAATCTTGACATTATGGACAAACAAGTTACTGTCCTTAATGTCATGATTTCTGACAGATTAGTAACCTGGATGCGATATTTTACTGTTCTGGAAATCGGAGTTAAGACGAGCCCAGTGGTATGTGAAGAAAATGTAGTGGCTACTTCTGAAAACCAAGAAATTCCCTCCTCCTCAGCTTTCCCTTTCCATCCTGTACATACCATGCTGCCCCAGGGAGTGTCATCCCGTGTTTTGTGTGATTACTGCTAAAAGTGTCATGTCTGCAGACGTTACATTTTACCCCTTTTTTGGTTGGTCTCAGGACCCTCAACAACATTTCTGGGGATGGGAATGTGCTGCAAAGGTGGGTCATTGCATCCGTTCAGTAAATGTCATCGCTTGAAAGGAGTACGTCTATGTATTTTCTGACTGGACTTTTGGGTACACGGCCGAGAGAAACACAGTTGTAGTCATTCCCAAAGTACATATTTTCAACTGTGCTTACATATGCAGAGGTAGTTCTGTAATTGTGATTTGGTGTAAATACTCTGTTTACGTGGTTTTGCTGTGTTTTGCTTGCATGGTTGTGTCGAGGGTTTCATTTAAAAAAAAAATTGCCGACGGACATCCTGCTGGAAGAGCAATTTGGGTCTTAGTAATGCTCCCTGGTGATGCCCAGTGTCACAGATAGCTGCCTGGTCAGTGCATTATCCACCCCTGCCAAAACACAAACACTTGTTTGTCCATAATGCCAAGAATTATGACACATTCAGAATGTGGTTGCGATAATACGTAAGTACCCAATAATCTATGGTAATAGCGTGAGTTAGTGTGGGATTTATTCCTGCTTGTCAGTATTACATCACAAGGATTTAGCGTGAATGACCGAATTCTTTTGACAGCTGGAACTAAGTCATGCCATGACCCAAACACTCTGCTAAGGATTGTTGCATTTAATTCATGTGGGCCACAAATAAGAACACACACTGTAAGGCATTCATAGATTTCTACAATCAAGAGAAGCTCCAGCAAACCATGGCAGGTTTACTTCCTGCTTTCAGTTTGCAAAATTTGTACAGTAAAGGATTTTCTGAAAGAGTTAAAAAAAATCACACTTCATTCTCCAGTACAAAACACAAACGTAAGCCTTACTAAAATTTGTTGCACTGTTCAAAATAGATTACACCTCAGCCTAGTAGTATGTATTTCTGTGTCTGCCAAAGGGCTGAGCACACAAATATCACTTCTCAGTACAAAATAGCAAGCTACGAAGCAGGTACCAGTTGTAGCTGTCTCAGACTTTTGCTAGCTGCAGATAGTTATTGTTATTTGTACAGGGATGAAAATGTGGGTGGAGTTCTGAAAGTTATGTGAAGCTGTGACTAAGCTTTTTAGAATTCTGCATGGCTGAAAGGAAACGTGACAGTGTGAAATTATACATTTTGGATGGTGATGGTCAGAATAATCTGTTACTGGTTTCATTTGTCTTTATAAAGTGAAGTTCATAGTGACTTTCTAAATATTCCGCTGTAACTGATTTGCACTGTTTTCCAAGAGTACAGTAATACTTTGCTCTCTGATTTGGTTTTTGCCTAGGGTACCTTCTTTGTGGAATATGTACATCCGTCTTGTGTCAGAGTGGGTTATCATTGGGGGTGGGGTGGGGTATGTGTTCTAATTTTCTTCCCTTATACTGCACATGAATTTGTGTTCTTCCATTATACTGCACATTAATTTGTGTTCTTCCAAATTGCCTACAGGTGTGAGGGTGTGTGTGTGTGTGTGTGTGTGTGTGTGTGTGTGTGTGTGTGTGTGTGTGTGTGTGTGTGTGTGTGTGTGCGCTTCCTGGAGACAGCTGGCACCCCATCCAGGATTAGTTTCACCACTTTGGGTCCACTGAGTACCAAGATTGGCTTCAGCTCCCCCATTGTCCTGAATTGGATTAAGCAGATAATTGGAGAACGGATGAACGAATGTTTTGCAGTTTGGGAATGTTATTCTGAAAATCATTCCAGCTGCAGTTAATGTAGGATTCTCTCCAGCTGGAACATGAAATTGGCCAGTGAAATACCTACATGTGTGGTGATTTATAATAATTTATTCAGATCTCCTTTCATTTAAGCAACACATGACATAGATGGCTGTGGGTGATACTGGTTTTACTTGTGACTGCTTTTGTTTTGATCTAAAGACTGTTGCTAAGCTATGATAAGTACGGTATTACATTTGAGCTTTATTGCATATTGTTAGCATTCAACGAGTCCCTTCAAAATAAATGAAAGCGTCTTCCTACTGGCATTACATAGTTTATCGTAGTAAGAATTCTCAAGTAGCCAGTCTGTTTTCTGTATTTCATTTAATATAAATTCTCCATTGCATAACTGACTTTATTAGCATACATAGTCATGGTGACATGCTGTTATAATGAATACTTTCAGTTAACTAATTATTTACTTAACACATCATTGGAATGTACCTCTTTATTTGTTGTGGCTCTTAATTTCTTCCAGATAATGCTTTCCAGGAGGCATAACTGTAGCATTTATGTTGTTACTGGTGGTAGGCTGTGATGTGCAGTGATTTTGATGAATATAACATTTGTTAGTTGGAATGTTATTGAAACTTGTTTGGTCTCCTGGCTGTTTTAGGTACCTAGTATTAACAGGGTACTTCTCTGTCATGAGGAATAAGTCCTGTATTTATTTACATGTCCCACTCCCCAGAAATACTTGTGGGATGTCACTTGCACCTCTTCTTCCTTGAGTTGAGGTTCAGTGGACCTCACTTCTCCATATTGTACTTCCTTCTTTAGTCGAAGTTCAGTACACCTCTCTTCTCCATGTTGCACTTCCTCCTTGAATCGAGGTTCAGTGCACCTCTCTTCTCCATGTTGCACTTCCTCCTTGAATCGAGGTTCAGTGAACCTCCCTTCTCCATGTTGCACTTCCTCCTTGAATCGAGGTTCAGTGCACCTCTCTTCTCCATGTTGCACTTCCTCCTTGAATCGAGGTTCAGTGCACCTCTCTTCTCCATGTTGCACTTCCTCCTTGAATCGAGGTTCAGTGCACCTCTCTTCTCTACCTTGTACTTCTTCCTTGAGTCAAGGCACAGTGCACCTTTCTTGTTCACTTATCCTGCTTTCAGTGTTTAACGTATTGCCTGCTTCACTGCAGCTTGCACAGCTGCATCTTGCATTGTATTGCACAGTTTCATCTTGTGTGTAATTAAATGAATTTAATTTATTGCAACGTATGGTGTTGTGCATTGCTTATTGTATTTTTCCATTATGTTTGCCATAAAGAAAGATTTCAAAACCAGAATAACAGATTAATACATTTTATTTTCTGACATGACAGCCTTCTTACTGGAATTTTCATAAAATTGTTTTATCTTTGTTTGTAATGTACAAGTTTCTTTTTATGAACTTTGTCCGTAACATGTGAGCTTCTTTTTTAAGGAAGTTTATCATAGTTTATATAACTAGTTCCTTTACCTGCATAAGAATGCAGGCCGGAAATGAAACTGCATTCTGCATGGATTAAAAAAGGATTTTGTGTTGCTGCATATAATATGTGGGGAGAAAAAGAAATCTTTGCAGCATTTCTTTTTACATTTGAGAAGGATGTGCAATTTCCAGACTATGACCTTTCAAAAGGTTGGCTAGATTTATTGCTGTTTTTGTTATATTAACTACACAAGCTATTT